>NW_028143180.1:0-211000 GCF_977018435.1 Lepisma saccharinum
AATGGCGACCGGAAGTGGGGTTATCTTGGAAACGGTAAGACTTAGGAAAAATCTGTTTGCTGATTCATCACGTACGCCTATATGTGAGTAAAATGTAAATAGAACCTATGCTCGGAAATTCAAAATGGCGACCGGAAGTGGGGTTATCTTGGAAACGGTAAGACTTAGGAAAAATCTGTTTGCGGATTCATCACGTACGCCTATATGTGAGTAAAATGTAAATAGAACCTATGCTCGGAAATTCAAAATGGCGACCGGAAGTGGGGTTATCTTGGAAACGGTAAGACTTAGCAAAAATCTGTTTGCGGATTCATCATGTACACCTATACGTGAGTAAAATGTAAATAGAACCTATGCTCGGAAATCCAAAATGGCGACCGGAAGTGGGATTATCTCGGAAACGGTAAGACTTAGGAAAATCTGTTTGCGGATTCATCACGTACGCCTATATGTGAGTAAAATGTAAATAGAACCTATGCTCGGAATCCAAAATGGCGACCGAAGTGGGGTTATCTTGGAAACGGTAAGACTTAGGAAAAATCTGTTTGCGGATTCATCACGTACGCCTATATGTGAGTAAAATGTAAATAGAACCTATGCTCGGAAATCCAAAATGGCGACCGGAAGTGGGGTTATCTTGGAAACGGTAAAACTTAGCAAAATCTGTTTGCGGATTCATCACGTACGCCTATATGTGAGTAAAATGTAAATAGAACCTATGCTCGGAAATTCAAAATGGCGACCGGAAGTGGGGTTATCTTGGAAACGGTAAGACTTAGCAAAAATCTGTTTGCGGATTCATCATGTACACCTATACGTGAGTAAAATGTAAATAGAACCTATGCTCGGAAATCCAAAATGGCGACCGGAAGTGGGATTATCTCGGAAACGGTAAGACTTAGGGAAAATCTGTTTGCGGATTCATCACGTACGCCTATATGTGAGTAAAATGTAAATAGAACCTATGCTCGGAAATCCAAAATGGCGACCGGAAGTGGGGTTATCTTGGAAACGGTAAGACTTAGGAAAAATCTGTTGCGGATTCATCACGTACGCCTATATGTGAGTAAAATGTAAATAGAACCTATGCTCGGAAATCCAAAATGGCGACCGGAAGTGGGGTTATGTTGGAAACGGTAAAACTTAGCAAAAATCTGTTTGCAGATTCATCACGTACGCCTATATGTGAGTAAAATGTAAATAGAACCTATGTTCGGAATCCAAAATGGCGACCGGAAGTGGGGTTATCTTGGAAACGGTAAAACTTAGAAAAAATGTGTTTGCGGATTCATCACGTACGCCTATATATGAGTAAAATGTGAATAAACCTATGCTTATAATACTGACGTGTGCATAAATAACAGTTTTTCTTTTATTTTCAGATGGCATTGTTACCTTTTGATTTCGACCTTTTGTATGCTGACCTTAAGAACGAGAATCGGAGGGAGAAAGAAGAAGCCTATGGAATAAGAACCAGGCTAAGCATGCGGAGAAACATATTGCGTGTTACGTCGACTTTTGCGAAGAAACAACTTAGCGGAAGATCTGTTAAAAAATCTGGAAGAAGTGTGCAAAGATATGGAAGTAAGAATCGACAATCTGATAAAAATGTTTTCATGTATAATCGGGAAAAAAGAAAAATCTGCTGTATTCGGGGATTTCGTCGAAATATATGAAAACGTGGGCAGTATGTACCTTCCATCTATCTCTTCGAGTGTGCTTTGAATTGATGAGTTATTTAAAGGTGTCAGACAGCAGAAAGAAGAGGAGAAAATGGGGGACGAGGAGAAAAGAATGGAGAGAGAATGGTGGAGCTTTTGAAAAAAAGAAAATTGAACAGCTAGAACTAACATTACTAATACACTAACACACTGTTCAATTTTCTGCGGTTACATTCGAAGAGATAGATGGGAAGTTTATTGATTTGTTGCAATACAATATTCACCTGTAGAGTTTCATTATGTGTAAGAATTTCTGTGTATATATTTTGTAAACTGATGATCGGCACTATTGATTTGTTGCAACACTAATATTATATAATTACTCACCTGTTTCAGTATGTGTAAGAATTTCTGTGTATATATATTTTGTAAACTGATGATAGGCACCAATAAAGGTTGCGATGTATAAATATGAACTTATTATTTGACAAAATGAATTAAAATAAGGATTTACATCGTCCCCGTTCTCCATTCTGGTCCTTCGTTCACAATATCTAAGTGTGAAATGATCGTAGAGAAACACATGCAGCTGCTGCAAACACTATCAGCAAAGATTCCAGTATCATATCGCTTTTCAAGATAGTAAGTTAATTGCTGAATCTGGCTAATTGGTATATCCGGTAAACTTTGATTACAGTATCATATCAAATTGGTGTCAACACTTGCGAGATGAACTAACTGCTGGCTAATTGGCATATCGGTAAATTTGGATCGCAGTATCATATCAAGTTGGTGTCAACAGTTGCGAGATATCTAATTGCTGCATGTGTTGATTGCTTGGCAGACTCTGATAGAAAAATAATAAGGGTCTAATTAAATATACAGCTCTCTGACAGCCCGGTCGAGAAGTGTTGAGATAAACTGTTCTAATATAAAGTTCCTTCTTTCTGTTTCCGAATGTAACGGTATGAACCAGTGTTGTAATATCGGTAGGAAAAGTCTACAAATATGGATGTTATTAGTTGAGGCAGGTGTCTCCCATAATAAAAATGTATTTTATAATATCGGTTATATATGTTTTATAATGGGGTTATTGATTTGGTGTTATAAGTCCACTTTATGCACAGTAAGGCTAATCGGGATCGGACCTACAGTTTTAAAGTGGGACCCGAACTTCTATAAGCTTTCAAAGGGAAATGCACAGTAAGGCTAATCGGGATCAGACCTACAGTTTGAAAGTGGATCCGAACTTCTATAAGCTTTCACAGGGAATATATATAAGTATAACATATATAATATATATGTTATATATAATTTTTTGAACTTGACCTCGACCTTCGACCTTGACCTTAACTTTTGACCTTGGCCTTAACCTTTGACCTTGACCTTGGGATTGACCTTGACTTTTGACCTGACCTTGACCTTGAAAATTTCAAATTCGAATATCTCGGCTTCTAATTGAGGTAGAGGGATAATTCAAACGCTATTATACTCAGAAAAACATGCTCTTTCAGATGAACCAGGTTTCATCCTCCGCCAGTTTCCTATTTTCTTTATTTACAGTCGGAGACTTTTGATGTTACAATCAAATAAAAGGTCTTGCCGTGCAGATTCCGAATATGCAATCACTTCCGGTCTAGCTAAATTAGGACCGGCAGGACGACTGTTTAAATTTTATTTCCGGTCGGAGACCTTTGATGTTACATTCAGATGAAAGGCTTGCCGTGCAGATTCCGAATATGTCATAACTTCCGGTCTAGCTCAATTAGGACCGGCAGGACGACTGTTTAAAATTTTTGCATTTATATAAGTAGTTATGCACCCCCGTTGAGTCGAGTAGTTATGCACCCACGTTGAGTACGATATTTTTTATTCTTTTTTGAAAATTTCAAATTTGAATATCTCGGCTCCTAATCGAGATAGGAGGATGATTGATAGTTTGTCGGACTCGGAGTGAAGTCCTCTTTCTGTGAACCAGGTTTCATTGTTCTAGGACCGGCGGTTACCTACTTTCTTTATTTTCAATCGTAGACCCCCCTTCCGACCACTCTAATGAAAGGTCTCGACGTGCAGATTACGAATATATAATCAGATTCGCTCTACGACAATTAGGGGAGGAGCTAGAGACTTTTGATTTTTTTTTTTTTTTTTTTTTTTGCGAAAACTTAAAATCGCTGTAACTCGCTCCTAATTGAGCTAGGAGGATGATTGATAGCTTGTCGGACTCGGAGTGAAGTCCTCTTCCGGTGAACCAGGTTTCATTGTTCTAGAACCAGCGGTTTCCTACTTTCTTTATTTTCAATCGTAGACCCCCCCTTCCGACCACTCTAATGAAAGGTCTCGACGTGCAGATTACGAATTTGTCATCACTTCCGGTCTAGCTCAATTAGGAGCCAAGCTATTTCCTTATCTACGTCCTTCTTCCTTTACCGATAGATAAACATTTCAGACGTTCCTTCGTTAAGAATTTATCTACATCCTCTGTCCTGTGTTTACAGATAAACATGAAAACCGTTATATAGCGATATCTACGAGGAAAACATGTGGTGAAAAGAATATGTCATCACTTCCGGTCTAGTTCAATTAGGAGCCGAGCTATTTCCTTATCTACGTCCTTTCTTTGTCGATAGATAAACATTTCAGACGTTCCTTCAGGTTTCATCCTCCGCCAGTTTTCTATTTTCTTTATTTCTGGCGGAGACCTTTGATGTTACATTGAAATAACACCATGTACAGTAGGCTCCATAAGTATTTTGCTGTATTTTCTTCGACGAAATAAGAGCTTCAAAATTGAACATGCCTCTTTCAGATGAACCCGGTTTCATCCCCCTAGGTCCAGAGGTTTCCTAGTTTCTTTATTTCCGGTCGTAGATCCCTGGAAAAAATCCTGCGGACGTCCATGCCTGTCCCAAAGTATCTCTGAGGCAAGCGAAGGAAAAGTCTCCGCACAAGTAGTGACGCAAGGCTGCTCCACCAATGAACACGTGCGAGGGAAAGGGATTGCGTGGAGGGGGAAAAGCGACAGCCGTTACCAGCCTTCGAGCAGTGTCGGCAGGAACTGATTTTCTCGATCTTTCATCTGCATATCTCCTTCTGCAAACGCAAATGGTTAAACAGGATGGAAGTCCCATGAGTGCTTCGAAACCGAAAATGCCCTCACAAAAACTGCGGGGTCGTGAATTATCTTCTCCACAAAAAAGACACCAAGGATGAAGACAAAATAGGTTTAACTTTGTCTAACATATCTGACCCAACTGTGAAAGATATTTACATCGGGTGGCATAGATGTGATCAGTTGCATAGTGATATGGTGTGGAATATTATGTACAAAATACTACAAAGTGCGAAAACCTTCACTGCTACAGATCGTTTAATTTTACGAGCAGACCATGTCAATATACCTGTTGGAGGTGGTGGGGTAATCGAACATATTGTTTACCTAATTATATGTTAAGCACTCGAAAAGAAGTATCGTCGGTGTGCCAAATAGAAAAAACCCACTCTGTTTAGCTGAAGCGCTGGTCATAGGGAAAGCCTATGCTGGAAACTGACCAACCTTACAGAGACAACACCAGGCTGTTTCCCACTTATGTTTTCAGTGCTGATATTTCATGTGTAGGTAGATTAGATGGACATTAGTCACTTCCGCTCTAGCTCAATAGGGCCTGCAGGACGACTGTTCCGATTTTGAAAATTTCAATTTTGAATATTTTGGCTCTTAATTGAGATAGGAGGGTGGTCCAAACATCACTTTTCTCACAAGAACATGGTCTTTCAGATGAACCGGGTTTCATCCCTCTAGGTCGAGCGGTTTCCCATTTTCTTTATTCCGGTCGTAGATCTCTGATGTTACATTCAAAGGAAAGGACTTGCCGTGCAGATTCCGAATATGCAATCATGTTTTTGTATTTTATGTATCTCAAAACACTACTTCGATACAAGTTGGAGACAACGCCTACGCGCCTTAAAAATTCGCTTTCTCTTATTGCCTCGAACGCGTTCGAGGCAATAAGAGAAAGCGAATTTTTAAGGCGCGTAGGCGGTTGTCTCCAACTTGTATCGAAGTAGTGTTTTGAGATACATAAAATACAAAACATGATTGCATATTCGGAATCTGCACGGCAAGTCCTTTCCTTTGAATGTAACATCAGAGATCTACGACCGGAAATAAAGAAAATGGGAAACCGCTCGACCTAGAGGGATGAAACCCGGTTCATCTGAAAGACCATGTTCTTGTGAGAAAAGTGATGTTTGGACCACCCTCCTATCTCAATTAAGAGCCAAAATATTCAAAATTGAAATTTTCAAAATCGGAACAGTCGTCCTGCAGGCCCTAATTGAGCTAGAGCGGAAGTGACTAATGTCCATCTAATCTACCTACACATGAAATATCAGCACTGAAAACATAAGTGGGAAACAGCCTGGTGTTGTCTCTGTAAGGTTGGTCAGTTTCCAGCATAGGCTTTCCCTATGACCAGCGCTTCAGCTAAACAGAGTGGGTTTTTTCTATTTGGCACACCGACGATACTTCTTTTTCGAGTGCTTAACATATAATTAGGTAAACAATATGTTCGATTACCCCCACCACCTCCAACAGGTATATTGACATGGTCTGCTCGTAAAATTAAACGATCTGTAGCAGTGAAGGTTTTCGCACTTTGTAGTATTTTGTACATAATATTCCACACCATATCACTATGCAACTGATCACATCTATGCCACCCGATGTAAATATCTTTCACAGTTGGGTCAGATATGTTAGACAAAGTTAAACCTATTTTGTCTTCATCCTTGGTGTCTTTTTTGTGGAGAAGATAATTCACGACCCCGCAGTTTTTTGTGAGGGCATTTTCGGTTTCGGAAGCACTCATGGGACTTCCATCCTGTTTAACCATTTGCGTTTGCAGAAGGAGATATGCAGATGAAAGATCGAGAAAATCAGTTCCTGCCGACACTGCTCGAAGGCTGGTAACGGCTGTCGCTTTTCCCCCTCCACGCAATCCCTTTCCCTCGCACGTGTTCATTGGTGGAGCAGCCTTGCGTCACTACTTGTGCGGAGACTTTTCCTTCGCTTGCCTCAGAGATACTTGGGACAGGCATGGACGTCCGCAGGATTTTTTCCAGGGATCTACGACCGGAAATAAAGAAACTAGGAAACCTCTGGACCTAGGGGGATGAAACCGGGTTCATCTGAAAGAGCATGTTCAATTTTGAAGCTCTTATTTCGTCGAAGAAAATACAGCAAAATACTTATGGAGCCTACTGTACATGGTGTTATTTCAATGTAACATCAAAGGTCTCCGCCCAGAAATAAAGAAAATAGAAAACTGGCGGAGGATGAAACCTGAAGGAACGTCTGAAATGTTTATCTATCGACAAAGAAAGGACGTAGATAAGGAAATAGCTCGGCTCCTAATTGAACTAGACCGGAAGTGATGACATATTCTTTTCACCACATGTTTTCCTCGTAGATATCGCTATATAACGGTTTTCATGTTTATCTGTAAACACAGGACAGAGGATGTAGATAAATTCTTAACGAAGGAACGTCTGAAATGTTTATCTATCGGTAAAGGAAGAAGGACGTAGATAAGGAAATAGCTTGGCTCCTAATTGAGCTAGACCGGAAGTGATGACAAATTCGTAATCTGCACGTCGAGACCTTTCATTAGAGTGGTCGGAAGGGGGGGTCTACGATTGAAAATAAAGAAAGTAGGAAACCGCTGGTTCTAGAACAATGAAACCTGGTTCACCGGAAAGAGGACTTCACTCCGAGTCCGACAAGCTATCAATCATCCTCCTAGCTCAATTAGGAGCCGAGTTACAGCGATTTTAAGTTTTCGCAAAAAAAAAAAAAAAAAAAAAATCAAAAGTCTCTAGCTCCTCCCCTAATTGTCGTAGAGCGAATCTGATTATATATTCGTAATCTGCACGTCGAGACCTTTCATTAGAGTGGTCGGAAGGGGGGTCTACGATTGAAAATAAAGAAAGTAGGTAACCGCCGGTCCTAGAACAATGAAACCTGGTTCACAGGAAAGAGGACTTCACTCCGAGTCCGACAAACTATCAATCATCCTCCTATCTCGATTAGGAGCCGAGATATTCAAATTTGAAATTTTCAAAAAAAGAATAAAAAATATCGTACTCAACGTGGGTGCATAACTACTCGACTCAACGGGGGTGCATAACTACTTATATAAATGCAAAAATTTTAAACAGTCGTCCTGCCGGTCCTAATTGAGCTAGACCGGAAGTTATGACATATTCGGAATCTGCACGGCAAGCCCTTTCATCTGAATGTAACATCAAAGGTCTCCGACCGGAAATAAAATTTAAACAGTCGTCCTGCCGGTCCTAATTTAGCTAGACCGGAAGTGATTGCATATTCGGAATCTGCACGGCAAGACCTTTTATTTGATTGTAACATCAAAAGTCTCCGACTGTAAATAAAGAAAATAGGAAACTGGCGGAGGATGAAACCTGGTTCATCTGAAAGAGCATGTTTTTCTGAGTATAATAGCGTTTGAATTATCCCTCTACCTCAATTAGAAGCCGAGATATTCGAATTTGAAATTTTCAAGGTCAAGGTCAGGTCAAAAGTCAAGGTCAATCCCAAGGTCAAGGTCAAAGGTTAAGGCCAAGGTCAAAAGTTAAGGTCAAGGTCGAAGGTCGAGGTCAAGTTCAAAAAATTATATATAACATATATATTATATATGTTATACTTATATATATTCCCTGTGAAAGCTTATAGAAGTTCGGATCCCACTTTCAAACTGTAGGTCTGATCCCGATTAGCCTTACTGTGCATTTCCCTTTGAAAGCTTATAGAAGTTCGGGTCCCACTTTAAAACTGTAGGTCCGATCCCGATTAGCCTTACTGTGCATAAAGTGGACTTATAACACCAAATCAATAACCCCATTATAAAACATATATAACCGATATTATAAAATACATTTTTATTATGGGAGACACCTGCCTCAACTAATAACATCCATATTTGTAGACTTTTCCTACCGATATTACAACACTGGTTCATACCGTTACATTCGGAAACAGAAAGAAGGAACTTTATATTAGAACAGTTTATCTCAACACTTCTCGACCGGGCTGTCAGAGAGCTGTATATTTAATTAGACCCTTATTATTTTTCTATCAGAGTCTGCCAAGCAATCAACCACATGCAGCAATTAGATATCTCGCAACTGTTGACACCAACTTGATATGATACTGCGATCCAAATTTACCGGATATGCCAATTAGCCAGCAGTTAGTTCATCTCGCAAGTGTTGACACCAATTTGATATGATACTGTAATCAAAGTTTACCGGATATACCAATTAGCCAGATTCAGCAATTAACTTACTATCTTGAAAAGCGATATGATACTGGAATCTTTGCTGATAGTGTTTGCAGCAGCTGCATGTGTTTCTCTACGATCATTTCACACTTAGATATTGTGAACGAAGGACCAGAATGGAGAACGGGGACGATGTAAATACCTTATTTTAATTTCATTTTGTCAAATAATAAGTTCATATTTATACATCGCAACCTTTATTGGTGCCTATCATCAGTTTACAAAATATATATACACAGAAATTCTTACACATACTGAAACAGGTGAGTAATTATATAATATTAGTGTTGCAACAAATCAATAGTGCCGATCATCAGTTTACAAAATATATACACAGAAATTCTTACACATAATGAAACTCTACAGGTGAATAATTGTATTGCAACAAATCAATAAACTTCCCATCTATCTCTTCGAATGTAACCGCAGAAAATTGAACAGTGTGTTAGTGTATTAGTAATGTTAGTTCTAGCTGTTCAATTTTCTTTTTTTCAAAAGCTCCACCATTCTCTTCTCCATTCTTTTCTCCTCGTCCCCCATTTTCTCCTCTTCTTTCTGCTGTCTGACACCTTTAAATAACTCCATCAATTCAAAGCACACTCGAAGAGATAGATGGGAAGGTACATACTGCCCACGTTTTATATTTTCGACGAAATCCCCGAATACAGCAGATTTTTCTTTTTTCCCGATTATACATGAAAACATTTTTATCAGATTGTCGATTCTTACTTCCATATCTTTGCACACTTCTTCCAGATTTTTTAACAGATCTTCCGCTAAGTTGTTTTCTTCGCAAAAGTCGACGTAACACGCAATATGTTTCTCCGCATGCTTAGCCTGGTTCTTATTCCATAGGCTTCTTCTTTCTCCCTTCCGATTCTCGTTCTTAAGGTCAGCATACAAAAGGTCGAAATCAAAAGGTAACAATGCCATCTGAAAATAAAAGAAAAACTGTTATTTATGCACACGTCAGTATTATAAGCATAGGTTCTATTCACATTTTACTCATATATAGGCGTACGTGATGAATCCGCAAACACATTTTTTCTAAGTTTTACCGTTTCCAAGATAACCCCACTTCCGGTCGCCATTTTGGATTTCCGAACATAGGTTCTATTTACATTTTACTCACATATAGGCGTACGTGATGAATCTGCAAACAGATTTTTGCTAAGTTTTACCGTTTCCAACATAACCCCACTTCCGGTCGCCATTTTGGATTTCCGAGCATAGGTTCTATTTACATTTTACTCACATATAGGCGTACGTGATGAATCCGCAAACAGATTTTTCCTAAGTCTTACCGTTTCCAAGATAACCCCACTTCCGGTCGCCATTTTGGATTTCCGAGCATAGGTTCTATTTACATTTTACTCACATATAGGCGTACGTGATGAATCCGCAAACAGATTTTCCCTAAGTCTTACCGTTTCCGAGATAATCCCACTTCCGGTCGCCATTTTGGATTTCCGAGCATAGGTTCTATTTACATTTTACTCACGTATAGGTGTACATGATGAATCCGCAAACAGATTTTTGCTAAGTCTTACCGTTTCCAAGATAACCCCACTTCCGGTCGCCATTTTGAATTTCCGAGCATAGGTTCTATTTACATTTTACTCACATATAGGCGTACGTGATGAATCCGCAAACAGATTTTTGCTAAGTTTTACCGTTTCCAAGATAACCCCACTTCCGGTCGCCATTTTGGATTTCCGAGCATAGGTTCTATTTACATTTTACTCACATATAGGCGTACGTGATGAATCCGCAAACAGATTTTTCCTAAGTCTTACCGTTTCCAAGATAACCCCACTTCCGGTCGCCATTTTGGATTTCCGAGCATAGGTTCTATTTACATTTTACTCACATATAGGCGTACGTGATGAATCCGCAAACAGATTTTCCCTAAGTCTTACCGTTTCCGAGATAATCCCACTTCCGGTCGCCATTTTGGATTTCCGAGCATAGGTTCTATTTACATTTTACTCACGTATAGGTGTACATGATGAATCCGCAAACAGATTTTTGCTAAGTCTTACCGTTTCCAAGATAACCCCACTTCCGGTCGCCATTTTGAATTTCCGAGCATAGGTTCTATTTACATTTTACTCACATATAGGCGTACGTGATGAATCCGCAAACAGATTTTTCCTAAGTCTTACCGTTTCCAAGATAACCCCACTTCCGGTCGCCATTTTGAATTTCCGAGCATAGGTTCTATTTACATTTTACTCACATATAGGCGTACGTGATGAATCAGCAAACAGATTTTTCCTAAGTCTTACCGTTTCCAAGATAACCCCACTTCCGGTCGCCATTTTGGATTTCCGAACATAGGTTCTATTTACATTTTACTCACATATAGGCGTACGAAACCCATAGTACTCACCTCGGAATACAGATTTTATATCTAGCTCGTCCAGGAACACGTGTCAGCAAGGTCGCAGATGATTACTACCTGATAGCTTACAGTCTGCCGAACTGTGTAAGTGAAACACGGTAAAACTTCTTATACACCTACCTACCCCTCCTCTGTAACAATTCCCTGATATTCTCTGCGCATCCTCTCGCGCAAGGCATCCAGCGCCCACGTGCCTCGTCGGTCCTCCTTTTTTCCAGGTATACTATGAATCTCCACCTCCTCCGAGAACACAACTTTTTTTATTCTATTCACATGCTGCCTCTCGGAAACTTTTTTTTTTTTTTTTTTTGCCCGCTCTCCATTCCACCGCCTACTAACGTATCCTGCACACAGTCATACCTTATCAACGTTCCCACGAACTTCTACACGCCCATTCCAACAAACACCCGACATGTCCCAACACGTGTTCCACAATCTCTCCATATCACTTCAACATCCCAACACATTTCCTTTCCAACTCCTCTATCTTCTCAACCGTCGACGCTTATCAACTTCAACAGTCATTTACGCCCCCCAACCGGAAACCCATATCACCATTCCCAGAAAACTAACCGTAATCACCTCCTCAACAGGAAACCCCATATCAACATTCCCAGAAACACCGCTCTATTTATTACTTGGACACGACTTACACATTTAACTCTATTTACAATACATACTATCAATATTCGTTTTCATTTTAAGAGCACCATGTACAGTGGGCTCCATAAGTATTTTGCTGTATTTTATTCGACGAAATAAGAGCTTCAAAATTAAAAGCGGCTTCTAAAACAGCATTATTTTTTACACTATTCATAGTATAGTGCAACGCAATAATAATAACATTACTTTTGTATGTAAACACCGCTCTATTTATTACTTGGACACGACTTACACATTTAACTCTATTTACAATACATACCACCAATATTTGTTTTCATTTTAAGAACACCATGTACAGTAGGCTCCATAAGTATTTTGCTGTATTTTCTTCGACGAAATAAGAGCTTCAAAATTCAGAAAAACTTACACATTTTAATCAATTTACAACACATATTACCCATATTTGTTCTCATTTTAAGAACACCATGTACAGTGGGCTCCATAAGTATTATGCTGTATTTTATTCGACGAAATAAGAGTTTCAAAATTCAGAAAAAACTTACACATTTTACTCAATTTACAATACATACTACCAATATTTGTTTTCATTTTAAGAACACCATGTACAACGGGCTCCATAAGTATTATGCTGTATTTTATTCGGCGAAATAAGAGCTTAAAAATTCAGAACATTTTACACATTTTACTTTATTTACAATTCATACTACCAATAGTTATTTTCATTTTATAAACACTATGTACAGGGGGTCCATCAGTATTATGCTACATTTTATTCGACGAAATAAGAACTCCAAAAGCGGCTTCGCGTTTTAATTCTTACATTTCGACTATAGGACGAAAACTGTTTTTTTCGAAAAATTCGCGTTCAATGCTAATACTCTTTTCAAACTCATTTTCTCTCCAAAGCAAATCAGAGATGATCTTCAAGAAAATGTTGAATTATTATGCTTTTCATACCCTGAAAAGCGTTTTAATTCTTACATGTTGACTATAGGACGAAAACTGTTTTTTTCGAAAAATTCGCGTTCAATGCTAATTCTCTTTTCAAATTCATTTTCTCCCCAAAGCAAATCAGAGATAATCTTCAAGAAAATGTTCAATTATTATGCTTTTCAGACCCTGAAAAGCGTTTTAATTCTTACATTTTGACTATAGGACGAAAACAGGGTTTTCGAAAAATTCGCGTTCAATGCTAATACTCTTTTGAAACTCATTTTCTCCCCCTAAGCAAACCAGAGATGATCTTCAGGAAAATGTTGAATTATTATGCTTTTCAGAGCCTGAAAAGAGTTTTAATTCTTACATTTTGACTACAGGACGAAAACTGGGGAATTTCCCAGAATGACTCCTCAACGCCATCTCTCCTCAAACACCGGATACACGTACCCAATTCCGAGAATTTCAGACTCATCAACGCCATCTGTTTTCAAACACTGGAAACACATACTCCAATTTATATATGTCGTCACACACCAAAATAACATAACAAAAACAAAATGGCGTCACAGAAATTAAAACAATTCATAATAATCATAATAATAATAATCCGAGAATTTCACTCATCAACGCCATCTGTTTTCAAACACAGGAAACACGTACTCCAATTTATATATGACGTCACACACCAAAATAACATAACGAAAACAAAATGGCGTCACAGAAATTAAAACAATTCATAATAATAATAATACTAATATTTAAATTAATAATAATTTAATAATATTTAAATTAACAATAATTTAATAATATAATCTGGTCACGTGACTTCCATTTTGTGACGTCACAGTCACGTGACTCTCACGAAAACACATACTCCAATTCGGAGAAAACCAACCGTCGCCGCCTTTTTTTCCTCCTCCCCGGAATGACTCATCACCCAGACGAGAAAACAGACTCTCGCCGCTATCTTTTCCTTAAAACCCATATCAATCCCTCATTAACAACAGGAAACACTTCCCGCAATCTCACTTATCAACCCCCCCCCCAACCGAAAACGCCCCCATCAACTCCAGACCGGAAACACTTATCAATCTTCTCATTAACAACAGCAAGTCCATATCATTAAGCCCCGCCCACTTTTTCCCAACAACCAATCAAAACGCTCAAAACCCCCACCCATTTATGACGTCATCAACCAAAAACCCAACAGCCAATCAAAACGCTCAAAACACACACCCTTGCTTGCCCACACTGCTTGGTCATCAATTGATCTTTGATCGATCTTTTCCAATCAATTGATTTATCGACCTCAACGGGGGTGAATAACTACTACAAATTCAAAAAAATAGAGTTTCCCCTGTACACTTGTATAATTTTAAACTCAAAGTTCGATACCCAGCAGAGGTGGTTCGGATCTCGCTGTAGGCTCAGTTTCGATTAGCCTTACTATGCATAAAATAGACTTAAAACAACAAAATCCAATCGAGAGTATCAACAAATTCAAAAAAAATAAAATTTCCCCTGTACACTTGTATAATTGTAAACTCCAAGTTCACGGAACCCACTGTAGACCCAGTTTCGATTAGCCTTACTGCGTAAATTTTAGTTTTATAGCTAGTCAAGCAACTTGTGTGCGTATAACTTATGCTGATATGGTACTCACCTGACAGACCAAACTAATTCGGCTTCTATTACACTTGATATTTACACTTGATATTTACACTTGGTATAGCGTACACTTTTATGCGACTGCCCAGTAGCAATACTCGACTGCAACTGATGTGGGCGGGGTTTCTAATAGAAACTTATACCTGTCGGTAGCTAAAATTCCAAAGTTGGTTCGTGACGATAAATAATAACAAAAAAAAAACAACACACCCGTCCATCATGATTTGGATCGCAGCCTTTGGAGCTTTCTGCGTCACTGGCATGCCCAGCGAGCAAAACCAACACAATACCACCGAGGTCACCCGCACAAAAAAAACTGGCCGCAACTGGGTGGAGTAGACCTTCCGGTGGGAATAATGGCGGAGGAGAAAATCAGATACCATCGCCTCACGTTCCCACGCTCATCATGATTTGGATCGCAGCCTTTGGAGCTTTCTGCATCACTGGCGTGCCCAGCAGCGAAACCAACACAATACCACCGGAAGGTCACCCGCACAAAAAAACTGGCCGCAACTGGGTGGAGTAGACCTTCCGGTGGGAATAATGGCGGAGGAGACAATCAGACGCCGCCGCCTCACGTTCCCACGCTAACTCCTCTAGTTACTAGCAGTACTCTGCCAAATAACCAAAATACTACGACAACAATTAACCCACCCACTATTGCCGGCACCACCACTACCATACAAAAAAAAAACACGTGAAACCCTACAGAGGTGCGGTTATTTAGAGCCGCAGCCGTTAGAACCTTTTTGGTTGGGCACCACGCACCCTGGCGGGGTTAGGGGCCAGGCATCCTAAAAAACAACAATTATTTATTTGTTTGTTTGCGTTACAATACGAAAATAATAAGAAGCGCGCGCGCATATGCATGTGCAGCACATCGTTCTCGCGAAGAGGTTTGCAAAAATCGCGATATACATTGGCGCCCAGAACTTGGAAATAATGCATATGCGCTCACCACTGTTGCCAGCTTAGTCTCTCTCTTCATCTTACAGCAATATTGGTATCTCTCTATCTTTTTTAGTCGGAGGTGGGTTGCCAACACACTCTAGTTAATAATGCTACATATTATACACACACGCACACACATACTGTGTTGCCATCCATCCCTCTTTCTCTTTTACGGCAGTATATATTTGTTGCCGGCTCTATTGCCCAGTGTATGTATGTTACGCCAGTATATAAATTAGCTAAGCCCTTGCCAAGTAAGAAAAGCTGTAGGTAAATATTAGCAACACTGTCGGTTGTTTAACTCTTCCCCCTCTTTCCTCTCTTTTTTTTTTGTAAAAGGCTATGGCAAACCAGTAGGTTGGCAAATTGCTTTATGCACTGTAAGGCCTCAAGCAGTATTGCCAGCTCCTTGCTTTAGGTTAGGTTAGACCAAAATAAAAACCTTGGTGACTTTTCGAGTAAGATGTTGGCAACGCTGCAAGGCAAGCCTCAAGCAGTGTTGCCAGCTCCTTGCTTTAGGTTAGGTTAG
Organism: Lepisma saccharinum; assembly: GCF_977018435.1. Taxonomy (NCBI): domain Eukaryota; kingdom Metazoa; phylum Arthropoda; class Insecta; order Zygentoma; family Lepismatidae; genus Lepisma; species Lepisma saccharinum. Next base: position 16,135 of record NW_028143180.1, read on the forward strand.
ACCAAAATAAAAAAACCTTGGTGATTTTTTCGAGTAAGGTGTTGGCAACGCTGCAAGGCAGACCTCAAGCAGTATTGCCAGTTCCTTGCTTGAGGTTAGGTTAGACCCAAAAAAAACCCTCGGTGATTTTTTTGAGTGAGGAGTTGGCAACACTGCGAGAAAATGGGGCTCATGCCTTACGAGAGAAATCCATTAAGGCGAGCCCCACCGAGCCCCACTTTCGGGCGTTGAACCGGGGACACTGCTCTACTGACATCTGTTATGAAGAAAGTGATTTACACTTACCGTTCCTTCACGGAAGGTCCTTCCTCTTGTACTAATTATCGTCTTATGTTATGTTAACTAGAGATCTGCGGAGACAAAAAGAAGTAAGATATTTTCTGCAATACTTCTATCGTATTCTATTTTAATTCATTAGCAATTAGCTGCTACTCACCAATTGGGACGTGTTGTGTGTGTAGAAGGGAGATAGTAAACACTCTGTGTTACTATGGATACGATTACAGTTGATATTTTCAATTGTGTAGCTATTGTTATGTCAAGCATCATGTTCACCCGGTGCGTCTTAATTTATTTTGATTTGCTCACCAGTGGATTCGTCTACAAAATGTAAGTACCTAGTATTCATCAAAACTGCATGGTGTATGTAAACGGATTTACATACACTTAATATGACAAAATATGCAGTGGCGCAGAAACGTTTTTGATTTAAGTCTAAAGTTCACTTTAATATATTCTTGAAAGAATTCTTCGGATTTTTTTTTTAAATTTGTGAAATCTCTTCGCTTCCAGTAGCAAACATATTTTAAAAATTGCTATTTTTCTAAATACTTGTACAACTTCGGAACAAATTGAAGCTAGAACATTTCCTATATTTTCATTATGTTTATTTTATGCAACACTCTTTCGTTACGTGTTACAAAAGGAAAACTCAAGATATTAAATTCTTCTTCCCAGTGAGAAATGAAATGTGATCATCCAGTTCAACCTGGTACTTTTATGGAAACGGAAATTTTCGTTTGACGTATATTGGAGACCCTCATGAATTTCTACAAAGCTGCAATTCTAGAGTATATTTTTTCCAACGAAACCTTCTCAAAGATAATACAAAGTACTTTTACCACACATCGAAAATTAATTGTATTAAACTGTTAAAATTATAAAATACTAGTCTTCGAGTTATGATATCATCCATCCACTCTACCGATTTATGTTTTGGTTCTTTCACGTCGTTCTTCTCCCACTCTTGGGTGATCGCGACCATGGCGATGAATGGTGAATTGTTGAAATAGATGAGAGGACAAACAAAACCATGCACCTATGCCTTGCTCCGGATTCGAACCCACAACTCCTGGTTTCGTAGTAGGTTAGGCTCATCTCGGTACGTATCGTGTTAACCTCAAGCAGTAATGTCAGCGAGATGTAGAACTGGTACAAAATGCAAATATCACGAGCTGACATGTCGTTCTAATAAGATGTTAACGATTAGATCAATTTCGTTATTGTTATTACATGATCGTTAATGTTAAGGTGCAGCTGAACGTGAGACCGAGAATACTCCCAGTGATTTTGCTCTCCCCAGACAGACTTACAATCTTCCCAGGTGCTTGTCATCCCTGTTTGGCAATGACAACAGTGTTTTATCAAATATTTTTAGCTTTTTGAGAAGAGCTGGCCTTTTCCACTGTGCAGAAGCTTTTAGTATACGTATTCTGACATTTTAATGTGTTGTGTTTGTCTTATGCAAATCTCTTTACAACCTTGCACTTTTAATTTTGTACACCCATTGTTTTAAATTTTCAAAGTAAGAATTTTAGGTAAGGGGGTATTTCCCCATATACATTGAAGGGTGCAAAATGGCCTAAAGTATTATTCAATCAATCTCAATAAAATATTGACTAGGCTACAGCCCGGTTACATATTTATAAAACCTATGTATAGATCGCAATTATGGATGTGGCTAATAGCAAGAACCAATAGTAGCTCGTTTCTTACATGACGCAGAGCTTCATGAGGCTACATCGGGTGCTACATGTAACATGAAGGAAATACAAGGCCAAGGAGCGTATTTGCAAAATCCACGTGGAAATAGCAACAGCCAATAGTAGTGTGCTCTTACATGACGCAATCGTATATACATCAGCTTTGTTGGCTGGTGCAATCTGAAGGAACTTAAATAGTTAGTCAAATTGGTATCTTAATCATTATATGGAGAATATTACTTCCATGAAATCTAATACCTAATCTAACAAAAACAGAACTATTACTAAAAACAAATGAAACCTAATAAACAACTCTTGAAAAATGTATCGTACAGAAGTAACCAGGAGAATTCGATTCTACGAACCAGTGTTCTTCATGCGGGTAAAATAAACCAATCACGAGACGCATTAACTCACGTCTACGAACACTTTTATTCGTAGGCTCTGACATAATTTAATCAGCTGATGTTGGTTGTTACCATTAGCCTCGCCATGAGTTGGGATTTCCATATAGGATAAGCTCTCCTGTAATTGGCACTGCCCAGTTTTTTGGCACGTTGAGGAATATTTGTAGAAATTAAGATCTGTGTGAAACTGGCAACATTGGTCTTGTTCCTACCTTGTTGCCCTGTCTTCCGTTGATGACATTTGCAAGCGGTGTCTATTTCATTTGTTATTTCTGGTGGAAAAATCGCGTATATCTGGAAGGCTTTTGTGATTTTCAAGATTTCTGCTCATAAGCAGGTAGGTTAAGGAATATGTTTTCATGTTTCTCTTGTTATTTATTGTTGTAATGAAATTATTGCACATGGTTCTTATTTAACGGTTAACTAGACCCTAAAGGAAGTGCATTGACGTCCCATTGCCAACAAATTGTTTAATCGCTGCACGCTTTCAAGGGTGCCAATAATTGGTATTGCTAATGTGCATGATGCCCATTTACTTGGCACAAGGGCCAATAACTCGAAATTCGGAAGAAATAGGCCTTTCATGGTTTTAACACTACCATGGGGCTATTTAAAACATAAGAATGACGATGCGAGTGTTCTGACTTTGATAGCTTTATGTTAACCAGTAGTTGCCACCAGTGCCAAATACCAGCATTCAGACTGACAACTATTGGTACAGACTTTCGGTATTTAAACCATTTCACTGATTTACTTTTCTGAGTTCTTGCATAATTTTCATTAGGCATATTTCTATTTGAATTGTTTTATAACTACAATATAGGCTTAGCTACTACGTAACCTACAATAACTGTGAATGTTAGAGGCTTAGCACATTGTAAATATGGAGTGCCAATAACTGGGCACAAATGTGACAATAACTGGTCAGTGTATGCCAACAACTAGACATTATCAGGTTCTGAATAAAAAAAAAAAATGAAATAACTGCTTTCCGTTTTTACTATGTCTCAACCCAAAAAATACTGATACAATATGTGTAATTCATTTTTTTCCAACTAGTTCCTCTTAAAGTGTCAATAACTGGTATGCTTACCCTACGTTCTGTTAATATACAGCCTGGTTCCACCACCTACGACCTTTGGAACGTACACACACAACCCAACACGTGTCAATTGACACATATATGTTGACTCCAACAACACATTAACGTGCATAAACTGCCAATGATGCACTTTTTGGTGTGTCAAAATACATACAGAAATGCATGAAAGGGCATTTTTATCAGCTGGTGTTCCGTGTGATGCATAGAAATGCATAAATTGTGATGATCAGACAAGATCATTTCAAAGAAAAGAAAATTACACATTTAACTGTGTCAATGATGCATTAAAAGTGATTTTTTCTTTCTTTCTTTCACTTTCACCAAAAAGTGCATCATTTGCAGTTTATGCACGTTAATGTGTTGTTGGAGTCAACATATATATTCGTCAATTGACATCTGTGTGTTACAAGATTCAGAACGTCTGTAATGAAAGTTGTTGTCAAGGTTGTGTGAAAACTGAAACTAAATAGACATGTAGTCAATATTTCCGAACAGTGGTTCGCAAGGTAAATCCATTCTCAGTGACAACACATCATCATGCACATTTTCCAGGCTATGTTTCTCCGAGAAAACATGATTGAACAATACGTTTGAGTTCAAGAGCGGAATGGAACACACCTGGGAATTGCACGACATAACCTTAACGTTGAACATTACACTGATTGGGGAGTGGGGATTGAAATTTCAGTGTAGCAGCCAGATTAATCTTGTGACTCGGGCGCGCAAAAGGTTTGTTACAAATAAAATTAATTTCCATGGACGTTGGAGAGCTTCACAAAATGTCAGGTAGATGGCGTTGATGAGTTCCCGGGAGATATTGGGACGAGAAAATTGGGCCGGTTCGTAAGGTGGGAAGATTGAGAATGTGAGTGGTATGGAAAGGAGGGAGGGGGTTGCTCGCGTGGGATATCAGGTCCAGGGGGCAGTTCAAGTCATCTTTCACCAGACGGGACCACTGGAAAAGAAGGCTTTTGTATGGACAGGGCCTATAAATTATCTGAGAGGCTGTAATGAAATTCCCCATCGAGCACAGATCCTATAGGGGAAGATGGGTCACTCCGGAGTCAGGGGACACATCAGTCACACGGCCGACACTAGCGCCTCGTGGTGGAGAGTTCGAAGAGGCTTAGGCAATTAGAAGTCTACGGCTGCAAGAGGAGGGAGCAGTATATATTCTCATCAGTACAGTCTCCATTACTGTAATGCTAATTATGATTACATGTTTTAAAAATATGTTCATGAAATTTAGAACATTCTATTATATTTTAAATATTATAACATAAAATTACTTTTTTCCGGGACTCCAAAAGCAGTGACGTCACCACATAAAATGAAATGGAGAGAAAGAGGAATAGGAAGGATCCGTAACGGTATTTCGAAGAATTGCGCAATTTTTGATACAAACAGGAATTTTCACACGCAAGTAGTGTTGTCCACGGGACGAGACGGGACAGGCTTTTAAAAATTCGAGACGAGACGAGATTGACCATGTGTCATGAGACAAACGAATATTTTCGAGACGAGACAGCATTTCCACGAGACTCCACAATATTGTATACTTCTTTATGCATGTGATTAGCAAATGTTAATATTCATCAGATGCAATTGCGCCAAACACTAGGGGCAAGGATGGGAACTAGCCCCCTATGTTATAGTCTAAACTTTGCTCTTTCTCAACCCCGTAAGAGATTCTAAATCATTGCAACAAACTGGTTAAGTATAAGGGGAGAGCCGCCGTGCCATGGCTCTACCCTCAGAAAAAGAAAATGTACTTGCTTTGTCAAAATATAGTTAAATTAATACATTTACGAACGAGGAGATTCTAATCTCGTAAGCGTTCGAGCTTACGGCCGCCTCAATTCCTGCGCCGCATCCCCAGCTGTTCTCTCACTTGCTCTGGGCCAGCATAGTCTGGCCTGTGCGCAGAGGCATGAAAAAGTCTCCGCGAGGAGGTGGTAGCCCAGTGGTAGCCATAATACAACCAGCCGTGCACGGCGCGAGAGCTATCGCATTGTGTTGACATAGTTGCAAACTTCACAGAGAAGCGACAAATCCTGACCGATTTGTAATACTCGTTGGAGAAGTAATTCGCGAGAAATATACTTTCCTGCATACTTGGCAAGAACGATCAAGAATATCTTCCCCAAATTTATATAACCATTTAGATAGATGCGTCTAAAGAGCCATCCAGACTTTTTTGTTATCGATTTCTTCCTTAAGAAAATATATATCCCTTGCTCTCACGGACACAGACACTCATGTGTTGCAACTGACGTTGACAACATTGAAGACATTTTCTGTACAAAAGAATTGTCTAAATATCAAAGGGAATTCACATCACCAGGGGATTTTTTACTTTAATATTTGTAAAAAATCACACGGAAAATCTACCAGTATAAGAATTTCACTTGGAGATATAATTCAATTTCTTGCATTGAATTCTAAAAATTGTAGATCTACAGTTCATTTAGCAGATAATCATATTTCAGTTGTTAGTAACACCAACTGTTGATGTACCGTCTGCCGTGCTGGGGTTGCAAATTATAAACAAAGCAAGTCGAGAATCGACTCGGTGTCTCTAATTGTTCAGTGTTTTTCTTTTTAGTGAAGTGAAAGTGTCCGATGGTGTGTGAAAGGAAGGGTAGTTAGTAAAGATGAGTCAGATTAGAGCATTATTACATACACCGTTTTCCAAGGTACTATACGATATTAAATTAAAAGTTAAACAACTTGGCTGTCCCACGCCAGATTTAAACAATTGTATTTAAAAATTTAAAAATATCAAAAAAATGGTAAAGGTGACAGGCGTCGAAATTTTAATAGTCGCATTTATTTCCTAGGAACTCTTTCCGACATCCGCGCATCATGCTACGACGCCAGGGATTGCGGGTTCGAATCTCGGCCTGGACATCGGTGTTCTTTGTGAGTGTTCAGTCATCCTTATATTCGCGATTAGCCAAAAGTAGTACAAATGCGAAGTAAAATAAACCAATCTTAGGAACTCTGAATTTTTGTCTGCAATTTTAGTGAAAAAAGTTCCATTAAAATTACCTTTCATTAGATTTCTATGACATATGCTAGCGAAAATTTTTCGATTTCTTGATCACGTTGGCACTACCCATCATACTAGCTTCCAACCGCCACTGAAGTATATAGAGTATAATCACAATACACGAAGCAGACATGAGCAACTCGTCCCAGATCTGCAAAATTAAACTTATTAAAATTGTTGCAAATCTGAGATGCACTTTTCATTTGCCACCCATGAGTATAATTAAAATATATATAAAAGTATTTCAAAATATTGAAGGATACATTAAACACGACTCTATAATTTCTAATAAAGCTCTCATTTTTGTGACTTCGTAAACCCATGGATCCGATTAATCCTTCAATTAAGGAGTACAATTTGAAATCATAAAATTCTAGCCTGATTCCCGCATTGTGCACTAACATTTTCGATTTAACGCAATTTTTTCTTTGGTTATTCTTTTCAGATTACTAATTACTTGAACCTCCCTTCTGTTATGGACTATAAAAGTAATAAACCCTTTGTTTTCCTCTAATTTGAAATTAAGGTAATCTTATACGCTGGAGAAAATTTAAGCATTTTCCTGGTCAAGCATGTGTAAACGTTTGGTCACCACTATCTCGAGAACGAGTTGACAAAAGCATTTCCAATTTTAACTGAGCATTGACAAAGGATTTTGCTAGAGAACCGCTTTTTGATACTTCCATTTAGTATAGTTACGTCCCGAAAATTAATTAATTAACTTCCCTTCAACATGGCAACTGGACAAAGCAGATTGATTCTCCCTGGGTTTTAAAGGAAAATACAAAAATATAATTTTGAAGTTTATTTTTCGCCGACCAGGCTTTAGCCCACCGTGAGTCTTAACCCACTCTCATGTACGCCCATATAGCAAGAATTTCACGCACTCAGAGGATAAAGAAATAGGAAAGAGAGAGAGAAAAAGAGATAGGAAAGATGAGTCAGAAACAGATAAAGTGATAGAGGAAGAAAACGAGAGAAACAGGGTAAGAGGAATGGAAGAAAATGAAAGAAAAAATAAATAGAAAGGAAGTAAGAAAAGCCATGACAACCGAAGCACATTGTCATGCTACTGACATAAAAAAGATTCCCGATGCCACAGCATGTCCAGCGCCAGTGCCTTACTCAAGGAAGGGTTGATGGGGTCATAACCCCCTTTTTAGGTAAGCATTCGTAAATGAAAGAGCAAATGCAGGAAAAGATGACGAAATTAAGAACTGGCTGACTGGGCATCTGACTGCCATGCGGGAGACCCGGGTGGGTGATTCCATGGAGGGAGGTTATAATAAATAGGTACCTTGGGAGGAGGCGGCTTTAACCTGGTGCTGATCACATCACCTCAAAATATTACCGAGAATGTGGACGTTTGGAGCTCTACCTCGAAAGCACACTACTGTCCAGCGCCCAGTGTTCTAACAACCCACCATTAAGTTTCCAGGGGACTCCCCTCCACATACGACATTGTTCTTTTTTATGCTTCCGGAGTATCTCATCGCGCTGCTATCAAATTTCGGAAGAGCAACAAGACCTCAACAATGGCGGGAGTACTTATCTGTTGCTGCTCGACTGTTGATGGTTTCCAGCCTACTGGGAAATTTATGTTCCCCTGTCCCCAGCCTTCTACTGCGGAGGTCCCGGGGGAACATGGGTGTACCGCGGGAGGGGCGGGTGTAACAAACTCACATATAAAAATCCCACTCGGGGATCCCACGAATAAGACCAAAGGTCGTGGCATTTTCCCCAAAAGCCTTCCCTAGCTGCACGACGCATGTGACATTCTCTTCATAAATATCTCGTCAGTCGCTATCTTCATTCGTGCCTTTTTTTTTCGGTCCGTTTTTTTTTTACGACTCAATTGACAGACTAGAGAGGAAGTTTAGCCGTGTGTGGGGGCAGGGGTGGTAGCTGGAGGGAAATTTCCCATGGATTTGGAAAATTCCCTCCATGTAGAAAATGTCCGCTTATGAACGTATCTCTTGGTGCAAACAAATGCAACTATACTTAAGGAAATTTTCGAAAGTATATAAAAAAATTTCCCCAGGAATGTGATAATTTATTTCCGGGTAGGAAATTATCCATCGATGTAAGAGATTCCCACTGACGTTGGATAATTTCATATGACATTAGATAATTTTCATTGGCATTGGATGACTTCCATTTAGGAATATTTCCTTTGGTGTGCTTGGGTAGTTTTCATTAGTGTTGGATAATTTTCGATGCTATCGGATAATTACTATTGGGTTATTTGATGTCGGATAATTTTTCGTTTGCGTTTGACAACTTCACTCAAAATTTCCAGTTTACAAAAATTACCGTTTGGTAATGAAAATTATTTACTGACGTTGAATAAGTTTCATTTGTGTTAGATAATTCTCATTGCATTGGATAACTCAATTTGGTGAAGGATGGTTACCATTTGGATAATTTCATTCAGCTTTGGATAATTTCCATTGGCGTTGGATAATTTACATTTAGGAAAATTTCCTTTGGTGTAGAATACTTCCAGTAACAGTGAATAATTTTCATTATTGCTGCAAAATTCTTATTTCGTTGGATACTTTTAATTGGTGGTGGATAATTTTCATGGAAGATGGATAATTTCTACTGGTGTTGGATATTTTCCACATATACATGGATGAAAGTGAAGTTTGGCGTAGAATATTCCCGCTAATGTTCGTCGACTACGATTTGGTTAAATTTTTGTTATTTTCCGGCGCTTTTCTACCACTTTTGGCTAATTGCGACGATAAAGATGAGTAATGATATGATGACATTGATAAAGGGTCACTCACAAAGAACGCCTACGCCCAGGCCTGGATTCGAAACCGAGGCCCCTGGCGTCCTAGCACGATATTTAATCACTCCGGCACAGAGGTCGGCAATTTTCATTGACGTTAAATTATTTCATTATTACAGTTCTCAAAGTGAAAGGTACCTAAATACCTACGAGATAGTACATTGTGCTAGTTTGTTCCTTATCACTGACTTACGTGTTACTGTTAGTAGCAAAGCCGATCCCCGTGGCGGAGTGGTTAGCACATCGCGCTACGACGCCAGGGGTCCCGGGTTCGAAACCCGGCCTGGGCATGGATGTTTGTGAGTGTCCATTCATCAATTTCATCATATCATCACCCATCCACATTTTCGCAAATTAGCAAAAACTGGCATAAAAAAGCGAAGTAAAATATAGCAAATAAGTCAATCAATCATGTTAGTAGCAAAGATTCGTGATTGTCTTTTTTGTCCCCATAAGTGCGTGATAATCCTTGAAAGTAGTTAGTTGAGGTGCTATTTCATTGGGGTAATTTTATATTTAAAATTGTGATATAGTTCATATGCAGTAATTCGGACAAAATGTGGCTACTTAAAGGATTTTTAAGTCAAGGGAAATTTTTGCTAAAAGAAGGGAAATTTCGACTTCCACGAGGGAATTTCTGTGTGGAGACAGGCGGTTGAAGGCCTCGGTTGTTATTTTTTACCGTAGCGAAAAAAGGCGAGGTGGGAGGGGGTGAAGGGTGAAAAAGCGAGAAGGCTGATTCTTGTAGCAATACAGAAATACCACTGCTTGAACTCTCTTGAATGTCAGAAGCAGATTAATCAACGAAACAATCACGCGCTGTGGCGTCCACTTGGAGATGAATTTGCTCTGGTGTTGGGTTCCTCTCCCCTGAGACTTGGGTCCTGCCTTCACCCAACCGCTGCGAGTGTCGTGTTTCAATCTCTGTGTGCGTCTTCTCATAAGCATGGTTCGTACTGTATGCTTGTATTTAGATTATATGCGTCACTTTTCTGGTTCCGTAAGTTATTGAAGATGAATGATGAATCCATGAGAATGTAAAATGCTGATTTTAGAAATGATGGTCGGAGACGGCCAATACCTGCTACCATCGACTATTGTCATTTTAAAAGTGTTAGCGGCTACACTGTTAGATTCTACCGTAAAAATTACAATATTCGACCGTAAAAATTTAGCAATCTGCCTGTTAAGTTACGAAAACAGGACGCAACCGTTTATTACTTAAATTGCAATATTTCATCGAACATGTTAGTTGAAACACGGTGAAGTGTTTCCTCCTCAATGTTCAAAATTGCAGTTTCAATGTTGATCTTTAATTCTTGCAGGGTGGTTGGATGTGTCCTGTAAACTACTCATCTGGAGAGGATAAATCTGGTGACCTTGGGGGCCACGATTTTTTGGAAATAATCATGTCGTCATAGAAAAAAAAAACGCGCAAAAATGCCAAAGTTTCGTTGGAGGTATGGCAGGTAGCGTCACTTTGCTGAAACCAGCAATCACGTTCAGTGGCGTGCCAAGTATTTTTGAAAGGAAGGGGTTATTTACAATTTTTCAGGTAGTCGACTCTCATTTCGCCATCTTTTCCGACCTTTGATGTTCTTCCTTTTAGGAATACTTGGCTAAAGTGGTCGAGAGGTATAACCCCCACCAAGCAACCCTTCCCCCTTGGGCACCCACTGATCACGTCCATCCTCTTGAAGCAGGAAAATCAATTGATTGATGATATTTCGGTATACAACATCATCCACTGTTCGGTCAAAGAAAATTGGACCCACAATACATCGTCGAGATACGGCACACCATACTCCAAGTTTTTGTGGATGGAGCGGTACCTCCTGGAACGCATGAGAATTTTCAAAAGAACAAACATATTGTGCTGTTTTGACTGTTTGCGTAACCATTCAAATGGAACCAAGGTTCAACGGTGAAAAACACGGAATCAAGAATTCTGATGCTATTTTCTTCGATGAGAGATCGAAACCACGTGCAGTACTTCAAGCGTTTATGAAGGTGTTGCAGTTCATGACCGGCGCGAACACGATATGGTTTTAGGGTAGTTTTCATCACAGCCCTATGAGCACTGGAAAGTGACAAGTCCGCTTGGGACGGAAGTTTCCTCAGGCTCTTGATAGGAGATTGCTTCAGACGTGTACGCACATCCCCCACTGAGACAGGGGTTAAAACCGAACGAATGGCACTCTTTCACTCAACTCATAAAATCGCCAGTCTTAAATCCATCAAATGCTGCACATGATCATTATTGGTTGCAAATAACAGATTGCCATGGCATCAGTCATCAGACGTCTTATTATGACTCTCCGATCATTTATAATTTAGTTTTCTCACTCAAAAGTGCATTTCTGGAAAATATTTTACGCTGCCTTCCGCCAGTTATTAATTTATTTAATTTTCTGTATGGAATAAATTGATAATATTAAGCATTGAAAAATATCTTAATGGATGAGTCTTTATAATGCAGCAAACCCGGTGTAAATATCTCTTACCGTTTTCATGATATAAATTATCAAAGTTTGTGTTGCGCGACTTTTGAAACACTCTTTCAAAATAGTCACGATAATTTCTTACGGTAGTTGCATTGCAGTGGAAAATGACTATATTTGTCAACACCGAGCTCGTCGTCGAATGAGTAGCGCTCTTATCTTTGGTGCGAGCGTTCCCAGGTTCGATCGCCGGTGTGAGCTCCAGAATTTCCGTGTTGACTCGGCATCGTCAAGACAATTGAGGAGTTTCTAGAAAACAATTGTAGCGAACTCGAGTATTTAACGATAGAAAATGACGGCGGGAAGGGACTCGATGTGATGAAGCTGACCGCAAGTCATTCAACGAGAAGCCTCTTGGCAGGCCTTGGGCTTTCAAGACCTGTTGGGTGGAGTTTATTTTATTATTTTAGTTCAGTCATTCAACACCGTAAGAGTGAAGTCAGTGAAGCTGCAAGACGAATAATAGTCAAGAGACTTGTTCTGTACCTGAAATGTCATAGATTTTTGCCGCACGTTTCTACAGCTTTTGAGTGATAAATACACAGAACCTTTGTACTCACTTCTTCCGCGAAGATGTTGTTGGTAGTTCAATTTTTTTCAGTGATGTTAGGAAAATCGCATAACTGTGATGTAATCACTGTAATTCATAAATCACAATCACAACTGTGATTGAAACCTAAGTCGAATTGTGATTTCTGGTTGTTCCTCTCTTTTAATCGATCAGAAACTACTAGCAAATTACCAAGACAAACCACTACATAACATAGACTGTTCAGACATTAACGGACGTATTGCTAATAGGTTCTAAGTGGTATGTCACAAAATTTGTGGGTCTCATATAACTAAGCTACATAATTTGTTGGTCTCATATAATTTGATATAGTGAAAAGATTTGACATGAATATATTATCAAAAGAATATAGATTTACATATTACTTTGTATTATTCATGTATTTAAGTAAGTTATGTTTAGTATTTAATAAGTAGGTACTAATATATGCAAACAATATCAACCATTAATTTTGTTTTTAATTTCTGCCATTATATTAAAATTACTACACTGTGCTGCCATCTAAAATGTAAAAATTTAACCAGATACTTGAATTTAAGCAGACTGAGCAATCAAGTAAATCCCAAACTACAAATCATATTCTGAGATACACGCTACCCCTAAATACATCAATGTAAATAAACATATTGCAATTATACTACGATTTATAGGAAATAAAAGAAAATTAATTTCTGCGTCTTTCAGAGTCCGGCATAAAAGAGATAATAAACCTTTTTCGAGCAGGCCTCATCTCCAGGAAGGTATCAACACAGGGCAAGCCCCGGCACCTAGCGACCTGTTGTGTGAGATGCGTCAAGGCAAAGAGATAATAAACCTTTTCCTGTTCTTCCAAAAATTGGCAATAGTTAGGCTGGAGAGTTCGATAACTAACGGATCTCTAACTACGCACTATTGTAGTCCCCCATGGTCTAACAATAAGTCAGGTATAAAAATTATATTGGATGTTACATCTACACAAGACAATGTTGATTCAGACCGAGAAATTAAGAAAACTTGACTGTGTCAATAAAATCCACCAAGGCTTGCATTTAATACCGAACGAGGATTGGCTCTAGTTTTTAACGTATTCCTCAGCAAGATTTAGAACTTGTGCTATAACTGTATGCGAGATCCTGAACGAACTACATATACGAGTCACTGATAAAACTATCCACGTTGCTCTGAGCGGATATATTCCAAAAAAAGGAAACATGACCATTTCTATATTAAAAATAATAAAATTACATTAAATGTATAATGACCAATATTACCCGTGATTACCAACATTTTATGCTAATTTACCGCTCATACATATTAAATTTGAGAGAAAATCGATCTAAATGGTAAAATTAGTATTCAAATATCCACACAAACCGTTAATAGCATAAACGTAACGCCGCACACAAGGAACGTGAACGAGCTAAAATGCTGCCTCCGAAAGTCCTGCTGCATTAAATGGGAGCCCAACATGCATGGCCTGAGGGAAAAATCTCCCACTTCCAGGTTCCGAGAGACCCCTCCTGTGGACAGTTATTTAAATAAGACCCCATACTATCTGGTAGGGTATAGGTTACGTGAAAGAAGGTTTCTGCTGTCTTGAAATTATCTGATTTCCCGAACTTTTACGTTTGCGGGTAATTACATTTTCCACAATCTGGATTCCGGACATTCTTCACAAAAAGTTCGTGAAAACTCGAGGACAGTGAGGTGCACACGTATTGCTCAGTAAATTGTCCATGACTATTTTCACAAATTTTCCCTTGCATCTTACGTATCTTGAAATAATAGATTTTTACCTCAGAGATTGTCAGCAACTTGTTTGGCGTTTTGATTAAATTCTTGAAGCTCTCATTGCATAAAACAAATAGAATAAATAATTTGATTGGAAATATAAATTAATACCATCCTACCACACATCACTGAGAGTTGGAAGAGATAAGAAATATAATATATATTTTCATGTACTTCTGGACTGCAAAGACGACAACGAATAATAATAAATATATTAAACATTAACATTATTTAGCTTTGTTAAAGTAATAACATTTTCCTAAAAAAATATCAGGAGCGAGGATTATTTTTATTACTTGCAATAATTGTAGTAATAATTCTTTCATTCGCGTGTCCATTTCTAGCCAAATAAATATATCACTCTCTCTATAAAGTGTCTCCTATGGATGCACTGCCATCTGTAAGTACAAAATCAAAGCACCCACTTCCACCTGCACTGAATGCTGTTTTCTTTCCGACTGATATGTCCAGGGGCGGCTCAAGGTAAAGTTTTAATTCGGGCTAGGTGGATTTGGGAGCCCTCCTTCTTTCCACCCTGACCCCCCCACCCCATCTTTCTACCCTTGTCCTCATACTATCCACCTTCCTCCAATAAAAAAAATAGTTTTATTTTTGCGGTTTTAATGACAAAAAAGAATAGCCTCATTTTAAAATGACTTAAGTGTTACTGTTATCGATAACGTTTATTGCAGGTATGTGTTTATTTGCTACTTACATAATGACAACAAAATAACAGAAATCTTTGGTACTATTATCGTATGAGGGAAACACCTACGAATCATATATTTCGTACTTCTTTACATTGCTAATCAATGTCTATTTCTTTTATTTACGAGTACTTACTGTTACTTGTTGTTTCGAATCTGTAACACATTATGGCCGTGATAGCGTACTGGTTTAGGGGGCGTTCTGAGAGGGTTTTGTCGATTTATGCAGTGTTGCAATCTCGTTCACCGGAAAATATCTACTTTCGTGCCCGGATTTGAAATTATGCTAATACGTCGCAAACCATTGACGTTAGCCTCACAAACCATTGACGTTAGCCCCACAAACCATTCACGTTAGCCCCAAAAAGCATTCACGTTAGCCCCAAAAACCATTCACGTTAGCTTCAAAAACCATTTTCCGTAAGGTTAGGTTAGGTTAAGTTAGGTTAGGCAAGCATAGTTAAAAAAAATAATTAAAAATACTCGACACGTCATGTTCTAGTGAAAACACGGCGAGGCTGAAACACTGGCTACGGGGTTGCATCATCTTAACACACGGAACATTGCACTCTCGTGCAGAAAGCAAATGGCGGGAGCAGAAACAGCGTGTCGGACAGAGATTTTCGCAGAAAACAACACGCATTCACAATGAAATAGATCAAATCTACCTTCAGGAACTTCCACAACGCTAAAGAAAATGATTTCCGTAAGTATTTTCTCCTGTAAATTTGAAGGAAATTTGAAGGAATCCGTTTCCCTCATACGATAATCTTTAGCTTAAATTGCAATGTACTTATTATGTAATGCATCAGCAACTTCAATTTATTCTTGTCAAGAATAAATCAAACTTTATTAAAAACAAATAGCCCCTGATACTGTCAAAAACCTTGTATCTGGAGCGTGTTATACTAACCACTGCGGGGTGTAAGGGATGCTCATTCCACGTAGTGCACCCAATAGTCAACCTCACTTCCACGTAGTACACCCTGGACTGCAGACTAACGAGGCTCTGGCGACTGGCCCCATGGCCAGTATAATTTTGTTTGTGTTGTCCTGTGTATTGTCCTTATTTGTGCTGAGTGCTCCTTTACAGCCTCAGCTTTTAACGAAAGACAGAAGATTTTAATATTTTATGATTTTAGTTATGCAACGTTAGAGTTGTTATGTGTAACGATAAGGGGCTGGACCCCGTACAATGTAACGGGTGCAAAATAGCCTTAGTGCTGACACACCCAAAATTTTAAATTCAAATTCAAATTCAACTAACCACTACACCAGTGGGGCTGCATTATATGCATAAATAACACTTGGTACACTCTTCACAACGGCTCGAAGTTCCGTATTCTCTTACGAAACGTAGCGGCCCAACATGGCAGTTTACATGGAGGGAGTGTCTGTTTAACTGGTCAGTCTATACCCCTTGGAAATTGATCATTGAATTCAAGGTAAATAAAAGGTCAAACTTTATGTTAACAGATGAAAAAAATAAGTTGAGGTAATTATTATTCCAGGAGAATTACCGAAGTAAATAAATGAATTAACTTGAGAAGTAAGAGTGAAAAATGCAGAAGCCAGATCAGAACGATGTTTTTATATTCTACTGCTCAGTGGCGCACACTGTGTTTAGAAAGGATTCGCGGAAGCTAAAAGACAGCCACCTACCACTGTGTAACGTGTAGCAGTGTTCACGTTACAAGGATGTATATAAACTTAATATTTTCCTTTGTTTGGTATTTATAATTTTTGGGTGTTAATGGTTAATTACCAAGAAAAGTGGAACCCACCTCGTATATAGAGTATACATCCAGATGTTAAATATAAGTTCAAAGAGTTTGTTTCTTTCTGCCAGCAAGCTGAGCTGGAATTTCATTATCGGGGACAACAATGCGAGAAAGCAATCGCTATTGTGTAGAAGCCAGGCAGACTCAACTTTATGTAAACGTTGAAACCGAGGAAAAGACGAAAGATTAGGCTGTCTTCCCCACGCTATATCAGTCGTGTCCCTTGGCGGACAATAATTTAACTAATATCATATTAATCCCTGATTCTTTTACTGCAAGACGGTGTAATCAGAATTTAGTTATGTTAAGGTAAACGAAAGTTATGCCCGCGCAAGACAAAACCTGTATTTAAAAAAAAATTGCTTAACATTTTAACGTTGTAAACTTTCTTTCTTTTCTTTGTTGTCTTTTCACGTGGCCGTTGCAGGGAGAGAGGGGAGTTGGAAGAAGCAATACTCCCTAGTCAAATTAAATGCTGAGTGTAACAATTAAAATTATTTTGCATATTTAATATTCACAAAAGGTTAAAAATAGTAATTTCTGTATGTAGCTAATTATGTTCCTCTTTGATATTTTATTAATATGTATTTTATTGTAATGTAAAATTGAGGTAAAGATAAAAGTTGGTAAATCCTTCACGGCACCGAGAAATCCTATATAAGCAGCGAAGCTCGGTGGCCCGTGGCCTTTTGTATTCGAACTCCAGATAAATACGGAACTCGTATTACCGTCTTTTCTTTTCACACCCGTATTTCTGCGCTTACTTCCACGTCGCTACTAGGAATTAGTTTATTCTGGATTATCGTTAGGACAATTACTTAGCTCTTCTGGTCAGAAGGCTTATGTTCTCTCGGTTCTATGCTCCTGGTCAGGAGATATAATTGAGAGGATTGTGATTGTCGTAGGATACACCAGAATTCGGGATCGGTCGATAGACTGTTAGTAGTCAACGTTTGTGTCCCTGGTCAGGGAACACCTTTTCTTATTCTGTGGTCACGGATTAATTTTCAGTTCTCTGGTCAGAGGCTGAAAAGAGAAAAGGAAGTTGGGTACTTAACTGAATATCGACAGAACCTAGTGGGAAAAAGGATTGTCGATTGCTTATAGAATCTTGGTCAAGATCTATAAGTACATTGAGAACCTTTGACCTAGAATTACGAGGGACCTTACATCGAGGATTGAAGAAGCCGGAATAACCCGAACCTTGAGCCGAGGAGACTCAAGCCCCGAAGCGATACTGAGTGTGAAGCCGAGGCTCAATAGACCCATCGAACCAAGTACGATCCAGGGCGGATCCTTACAAGTGGCGCTGCAACGTTTGGGGCTCGAAGTATATATCCGGTGGTTCTTCTGAAATTACGAAACATCGAGATGGCAACAAGAAAGTCTAAACGCAATTCATTGCCGACGATTGTAGAGGAAGACGGAAATTTGCACTTTGATTGTTGCTCCGATTAAGATGAAGATAAGGGGGCATTTTGGTGCATTTCCTGCAGCCAGTGGAAGCATTTCGTTTGTGAATTTGAGGCTGAATTCGTGGAAGGGCAAAAATTAGATGCCGTCCGGTGTAAAGGTTGCCAGGGCGATGACGATGAGAATAAGGAACCTGCTATTGAACTTCCTCCGTGGTTGACAGTTTGGTCCGAAATGGAAGAAAAGAAAAGAAAGAAAAAGCCGCAGAAGAAAGAAAGCGACGTGAAGAGAAAGCAGAAGAAGAAAGAAAGCGACGTGAAGAGAGAGTAGAAGAAGAAAGGAAACGTCAAATAGAAAAGGCTGCAGAGGTGAAAGCTCGGAAGGCGGAAGAGAAAGCTAAATAAATCGCTGAAGAGAACAGGTGGCAACAGTTCTGGAGTATATTAAGAGAAGAGAAAGCAGAAGAAGAAAGAAAGCGGCAAGAAGAGAAAGCCGAAGAAGAAATAAAACGACGAGAAGAGAAAGCAGAAGAAGAAAGGAAGTGACAAGAAGAGAGAGCAGAAGAAGAAAGAAAGCGACAAGAAGAGAAAGCCGAAGAAGAAATAAAACGACGAGAAGAGAAAGCAGAAGAAGAAAGAAAGCGACAAGAAGAGAAAGCCGAAGAAGAAATAAAACGACGAGAAGAGAAAGCAGAAGAAGAAAGAAAGCGACAAGAAGAGAAAGCAGAAGAAGAAAGCGACAAGAAGAGAAAGCAGAAGAAGAAAGAAAGCGACAAGAGGAGAAAGTCGAAGAAGAAAGAAAGCGACAAGAAAAGAAAGCCGAAGAAGAAAGAAAGCGACAAGAAGAGAAAGCAGATGAAGAAAGAAAGCGACAAGAAAAGAAAGCAGAAGAAGAAAGAAAACGACAAGCTGATAGATCTGAAAATGAAGAACGGTGGAAACAGCTGCATGAAACTCTAAGCAAGGAACAGTCCCAAAATAATGAGAAGTGGGAGGTACTCCACACAACGCTTACAGTTGAGCGAGAGCGTGAAATAGAAGGAATTACTCGTTCCATGGACACTCTGGGAGTGAGTGTAACCGAGATTAAGGAACAGATGACTGCTTATCTAGGGAAAAATGAGGAAGTAAGTTCTAAGGTTTCTGAGTGCTTCGAGAGGTTAGAGAATTTTGGTGAAGAACTACGTCAAGGAGAGAGTAAGGTTTCCTCTTTCTGTGAAGAGATAAATACTAGTATTTCCAGCTTCCGTGAAGAAGTAAACCACAATATAACCAGCGTTCGTGAAGAAGTGGATAACATTGCAAAGAATAACACTTGTGTGGCCACCGAGTTACGTCAGCTGAAATTAAACATGCAACAAAACATAAGCTCCTTGAGAGACAGACTTCAAGGACTTCGCGTAGATTCAACTCAACAGGAAACCGCTGTTAAGTCACCTTATGGCTTTGATAACCATCAGTCAGCTGGAGAGACGTCAGATTACGTTGAGAGTGAGGGTGCACGTGGACCTCTGAGAAAGAGAAAAATCTCAAGGAAGAATAATGATAGGCCTACAGTGGAAGATCAAATTGTTCGGGGTATGGAAGAAAGAATTAAACACAGTAAAGTTGTGACCTCCATTGGAAACTCTGATGCTGGAAGGTTTGGAAAAACTTCGAAGACAGAAATAAATCGGAAGAGACCTTCTTGTGATTCATCTTCGGAGGACGAAAGACCACCGGGAAGGATTCGTCGGAAGAGGCTGAAACCTGGAAGGAACTCAACTCCATCTTCAGATTCGGAATTAGATAAAAAAAAATCGGAGGACGATATGTCAAATTACCTCGAATATCTGACTTAAATCAACTCCCTAAGTTCAGTGGTAACATTGAAGCTCAAAGTGCACAGAAGTACTTGAAGGAACTAAATGTTAACTTTGAGCTTATGCAAGTTCCAGAGAAATATCGTCTCCAGTTACTATCCAGATTGTTTACCGGACAAGCCGAGCATTGGTTCCAGGCCCATTACGAAGAGTTTAGGGACTACAATGGATTTTGTAAAAAGTTTACTGCTACATTTGCTTCAGAGGAAGCAAAACAAAGACAATTGGACGTCTTGAGAAATAGAAAGTACACTAAAGACTCCAATCAAACCATGGAAGAGTATGCGTGGGGAATTTATGCTGGGTTTAAGAATCTTTCGCCAGTACTCATAGAAAGTGAGGTCTTGAATTTGATAATTAAACAGATGTCTTATAAAGTCAGACAACTTTGCCTCGTTAACCCACCAAAGACAATGGAAGAGTTAGCGGCATTCCTGAAGAGATATGAAGTGAATGAGGAGGCCGAAAGCTGGAGAGCAGATTGGTTCAAGAGAAATGAAGCTGGGAACAGTAATAATGGAAGGATTAGAAATCAGCAACCAATACAGAGAAATACAGCAGTGAGACAAGTCGTCCGAGAAAACCACGGACCTGCGGGAAGAAATATTAACAACAACGTCCGTATCCGCGAGGAACCAAGGACAGGTAATAATGGTTACCGTCAAACTAGGGAGTTTAGAGGAAGGACGTGGTATAGAAGTCGTCCTAATAGACAAGAACCAAGATCTGATCCCTAGACGAGAGTACCAGAAGGAGGTTACGTCGAGAGAAGAAGAAACTCTGCATCTCCTCCTCGAAGAAGAGTCTACAATTCTCCTAACCGGCAATTCGTGACTTCAGGATCTCAGACATATGAATCCGAGTTACCGAGGACCTTTGAGCAACAACAAGCTGTTGATCAGACTCGTCAGTTCTATTGGAGCGCTCCAGTGGTTCCCACTAACCAAGGTTTAAATGGGAATCTTGCTTAAGTTCCGTTCCGCTTGGGCAAGGAAGTAGTAAGGAACGATTAGTATCCAATGGCGAAACTTTTAACAGGGCTTACGAAATCCATTACAGCTACTCCTTAACCAAAGTAGAAGAGAAAGCTGTGGAAGAAGGGATTAAGAGGTCTGTTCAATTAACTACTTTCGATAGTACGCCCAAAGTTAAAGCTCAAGTTGCAGACATTCCTGTCGTTTGCTTACTCGACACTGGGAGCGAGGCTTCGTTGTTAAATTTCGACATTTGGATGGAACTACTTGAGAAGTACAGGGGAATGAAACTACAGAAGGATCCAGAGATTCGAATAGTTGGAGTAACCGGTTCGAATCGGATAAGGATTTGTGGGAGAAGGAATATTAGCATTAAATTTAAAGACCAAGAATTGAACACTGAAGTATTTGTGATAAAGAAGTTAGGTGTTGATGTTTTACTGGGCATGCCGTTTCTTAAGCCCTATGGAGCCAATATCTGTTTGTTGGAGAACGAGTTGACATTGCAAAGTAGCTGCACCCCGCTCACTGTTAATATAGATTACGACGGAGGCAAGGAAGCCAGAGTAAACGTCGCTGTGTTGGATAAGTGGAGTGCCAGTGAAGATAAAATTAGGGAAAAGGTTCAAGAAAGTCAATTCTTGTCCAAGAGTGAACAGGATAGTTTGTTCCATTTGCTTATGAAATATCACCATGTATTTTCAGAAAGACCTGGCTGTGCTAGAGACGTTCAGTGTGAGATATGGTTGAAGGATTTAGAGCCAGTGTTTAGGAAGCCTTATCCGATCCCTGTTGCCAAGCGTGAAGCTTTAGAAAAGGAACTAAATCTATGGAAGGAATGGGGAGTCATTCAACCTTCGAATTCTGCCTATTTGAATCCTTTAATTGTAGTGGATAAACCTCAAGGACAAATACACCCGTGCATTGATTTTCGCCAGCTCAACAACAAAATGATAGTTCCAAGAAGTTCCGTCGAACCCATCCATGAGTCTTTGCAACGTTTCCGAGGATCCAGGTACTTTTCCAGCTTGGATCTCGCGTCTGGCTACCTTCAAGTAAAAATACACCCTGGCCACAGAAAATACACCGCTTTTTCTTATCGAGGTCGCTTATATGAATTTACTCGGATGCCTTTTGGACTTTCGAATAAGGTCAGCACTTTTGTCTCAGTCATGCACAAATATTTTGGTCCAGAGAGTGAGGAGTATCTGACCGTGTATCTGGATGATTTACTTGTTCACTCCAAGACGCTTCTAGAGCATTTACAGCATTTACAATTGGTCATAGAACGATTGAGAGAATGTGGAATGACCATTAAATTAACTCTTTCACTGCGGAATTCTCTGGCACACAATATCCCTTGGCTGCGTAATTAAATTTGAAAATATATTTTTTTTTATAAACAAATAATATTCACAATTACATTGCATTATATATGAGAGAGAACTTACAAAAGTCATTCCTTGCACTTGAAAACCATTCTGTAGTCCCTGGTGGTATGATATTTTGAAATTTTGAAAAAACAACAACATTTTTTTAGAAACAACAATTTTACAAACATTTTTTTAGAAACAATAATTTTACACAATTACATTGCAAAATATGTTATAGAGAACTTACAAAAGTCATTCCTTGCACTGGCAAACCATTCTGTACGTATACCCTGGTGGTATGATATTTTGAAAAATGTTGAAATTTTGAAAAAAACAACAAAAAAACATCTGTTCCATGATGTTACGGATGGAGGTACAAATTCTTCATCAGACACTACACAATCACTGTCACCACTTGAAGTCTCATAAAAACTGTCGCTATTATCGTCACAACTTAATTCACCTTCTGATTCTGAGTCGGCAAATAACAGTTGAGTAACATCATTATCAGACAAGTGTTGACAACTTGACGAAGTCATGTTGTTTACATTCGAACATGCATTTGAAACTGACATGTCAGAGAAACTCAACGCTCGTATGTCAAAGAATTCTAAACGGAGGCGTAATTAGTGACATCATACGGATAAAAACAAAACTACAAGTTCAAATAGTTCCAAATACTATCAACAGATGTCAGAAGGCTACTAAAAGCGACGTACTGCAGAAATGCGACACCCGCAGCGAGTGGAAGTACGAAGTCGCAATAATGCGACTTCCGCAGAGCAAGGCACCTGGCGTGCTGTGCATAAATGCGACGACCGCAGCGAAAGAGTTAAGGAAATGGGAATTTGTCAAAAAGGAGATTCGCTTTTTAGGGCATATAGTATCAGGAGAGGAAGTAAAACCTGACCCCGCTGGAAATGAAGCCATTTTGAGATTTCCTCGACCGACTTGTAGGAAGGACCTCCGAAAGTTCTTAGGTCTTGCTAATTGGAGAAGAAAATTTTACCCTGGATTAGCTCAGGATGTAGAGCCCTTAAGTCACCTCCTAAGGAAGGATGTTAAGTGGAGCTGGGGTGAAGAGGAAGAACAGGCGTTCCAGAAAATTAAGATTACGTTAGTTACTACTGGTGCATTGTCT
This sequence comes from Lepisma saccharinum, assembly GCF_977018435.1. Taxonomy (NCBI): domain Eukaryota; kingdom Metazoa; phylum Arthropoda; class Insecta; order Zygentoma; family Lepismatidae; genus Lepisma; species Lepisma saccharinum. Next base: position 39,567 of record NW_028143180.1, read on the forward strand.
CAGCCAGACTTTAATTTAAGCTTTTGTCTACAGTGCGACGCCTCTGCTAAAGGGCTAAGCTGCATATTGTTCCTAGAACCAGAGGGTGGCGAGAAAATTGTAAATGTTATCCAATATGCAAGTCGAAAACTGAGGAACAATGAGAGACATTATTCCATCCATGAACTGGAGTGTCTGAGTATCATTTTTGGTGTGGAGAAATTTTCTGTTTATCTAAAAGGCCAATCATTTAAAATATACTCGGACCACAAGGGACTCGTCTGGTTAAAAAACTCTCAGGATCTTAATAGCAGGTTAACTAGATGGGCTTTGAAACTACAGGCTTACCAATTCCAGATTATTTACGTCAGAGGAAAGGATAATGAGATAGCTGACACTCTTTCCCGGTATCCTGTGTCCGATTCACCAGAAGGAGAGATTCCGAAGACACTTTTTAAGGTGAACTATATTTGGCAAGAACGGGAAGAAACTGAGGAACTGGAGAAGTGGATTGAAGCTCAGAGGGAGGACTTGTTTTGTCAAAGCATCTTGAGCATCTTGGAAGCTCCAGAAGAGACTGATACCATTACTCAAGGTAGAACTAGGAAGAATTATTGTCTACATGGAGGTTTATTGTTCAGAAGAGTTCAGGGTGAATCCATTATTTGGAAGCTTTGTGTGCCAGCAATATTTGTTTCCCAGATACTTAGAGAAAATCACGATAACCTAGGACACTTTGGCATTACAAAAACCAAAGCTAAAATAAAATATAGATATTTTTGGTCCAAACTATCCGGAGATGTTATTCGGTATGTTAAGGACTGTGAGATGTGTGCCAAGACAAAAATGGATAAGATAGGAATCCTGAGAGAGAAGCTTCACATTTCACCCAAGGATCCTCATGAGATGCTGTCTATTGATATTATAGGCCAGCTACCACCTTCCCATGGGTTCTCCTACATTTTTACCGCCGTTGACATTGGCACGAAATTCGTTTCGGCCTATCCTCTGAGGAGAGCTACATCTCAGGAGATCGTGAACTTATTGGAGAAGACGTATTTTGCTCACTATCCTCAGACCGAGGTACCCAGTTCACTTCGACAACCTGGAGCGAGTATATGAGAAGGAAGGGCATTACTCATGTCTGCACTACAGCCTATCATCCCAGCAGTAATGTGGTAGAGAGAATTAACCAAGAAGTCGTCCGTCTTTTGCGGCTGTTTTGCTACAGAGAGCATACTCGTTGGGCCACCTTCATCAATGATGTGGTTTGGTTATTGAACAATTCCGTCTCCTCTGTTACGGGATATGCTCCTTCTGAACTTTTCTTCAATAGAGCCATCCCGGAGGAACTTCATGAAAAGTTTTATTGGCCTGTACCACAGGATGAGAAGACGACTTGGGCCTTTAAATTATATCAAGCTCAAGGGAGAGAAAAAGCCCAACAGAAGAAGAGAAGAGTGAAGAATCAAGGACAAGCATTGATCTTGAAGGAAGGAGATCTGGTCCTAGTGAAGAACCGTAAGCTGAGCTCCAGTCGTCTCCAAACCATCTCCAAACTCTTCGAGGTGTACGTCGGTCCATACATCGCTACCCAGATGAGGGACAACTCCGCACTTCTCCTGCAGCCGTCTACAAAGGAGCCTGTAGATCGGGTAAACTACCAGAACCTAAAGAAGTTCACCTGCTCCCAGGAACGACGGAGAGAAATACTCGGAGAAAGCCAGATTTCTTGTGACTAGTGTGGAACGTCAAGAGTTGTCAGTGAATTGTTTATGAACATTAAGTGAAGTTTTGAAAATTTTCACAATTTTTCTGTGAAAGAGAAAATTGTTCAAATTTTCTCGTAGGAAGCGGGGCAATTGTAACGTGTAGCAGTGTTCACGTTACAAGGATGTATATAAACTTAATATTTTCCTTTGTTTGGTATTTATAATTTTTGGGTGTTAATGGTTAATTACCAAGAAAAGTGGAACCCACCTCGTATATAGAGTATACATCCAGATGTTAAATATAAGTTCAAAGAGTTTGTTTCTTTCTGCCAGCAAGCTGAGCTGGAATTTCATTATCGGGGACAACAATGCGAGAAAGCAATCGCTATTGTGTAGAAGCCAGGCAGACTCAACTTTATGTAAACGTTGAAACCGAGGAAAAGACGAAAGATTAGGCTGTCTTCCCCACGCTATATCAGTCGTGTCCCTTGGCGGACAATAATTTAACTAATATCATATTAATCCCTGATTCTTTTACTGCAAGACGGTGTAATCAGAATTTAGTTATGTTAAGGTAAACGAAAGTTATGCCCGCGCAAGACAAAACCTGTATTTAAAAAAAAAATTGCTTAACATTTTAACGTTGTAAACTTTCTTTCTTTTCTTTGTTGTCTTTTCACGTGGCCGTTGCAGGGAGAGAGGGGAGTTGGAAGAAGCAATACTCCCTAGTCAAATTAAATGCTGAGTGTAACAATTAAAATTATTTTGCATATTTAATATTCACAAAAGGTTAAAAATAGTAATTTCTGTATGTAGCTAATTATGTTCCTCTTTGATATTTTATTAATATGTATTTTATTGTAATGTAAAATTGAGGTAAAGATAAAAGTTGGTAAATCCTTCACGGCACCGAGAAATCCTATATAAGCAGCGAAGCTCGGTGGCCTTCTTTGGGATTTCGATCCTGACAGACGTATTGTTTGCCCAGGGCAGCAAGAAGAGAGGAGACCAGATGCAGAGAAACGTTTACGAGCAACGCCGAGGAGGCGGACCGCCATTCGTCCGACCACGGAATTCAAGGAAGCCATTGACCAATGAACAAAGAGAAGCCCATGAACTCTGGAAGCAGGAAAGGAAGAAAGTGAGAGACCGAGAAAAGGAGGAGGCGAAGAAAAGAGAAGAAGAAGAGCGAGAACAGGCACAATCAACATCAAGACCTGGCCAGCCTACCAGAGGGAAGGAAGTAAACCTCATGCCACAGCCCATGGAAGAACAGTCAAATCCAGAAACTCCAAGCGAGATGCAAACCAAGAAAAGGGAATACCCCTGCAACTCTTCCGATGACGAAGAAGACATGGACGAACCATTTATTCATCCGAAAAAGCCAGTACGTGCTAGAACACCACCGATAGCCAAGCCATTTGATACATCCAACACGTATCAAACGTTCTCAGATAATGATGAAGAGACAATTGAACGACTGACTGCCAAGTTACCAGCAGTTTACATCTACAACGCAGATAGAAGCCATCAATTTGTCACCTCGGTGACAAAGATAATAGACGACAAACAAGCCAAGATCCGAATTCTACATGATGGAATGAAGATACAAGCCAACACCAGACCAGCCTACAACAAGCTTATCAATCACTGCAAAGAGCACTCGCTCAGCTACGCCACCGACAAACCACGCCGAGAGAGGCCGGTCAAAGTAGTACTCCGACATCTGCCAATCGACCTATCAACGAAAGAAATACAGACAGAGCTAGCAGCGCAAAACTACAAAGTACAACAAGTACAGCAGATGAAGAAACGAGACCCGAAGACCTTCATTAAGACACCGATGCCATTGTACCTAGTCTCATTGAGCAAAAGCGAGACAACACAAAACATCTACAGCCAAGACCACATCCTGAATTATGAGATGAAAGTGGAACCATACCGCTCTCCAGGTATACTGCAATGCCACAGATGCCAAAGGATAGGGCATTCCCAGAGCCAATGCAAGGCTCAACCAAGATGTGTGAAATGTGCAAATAATCATTTCACAGCAGAATGCCAAAAGAAAGACCGAAAACTCCCTGCAAAATGCTGCAACTGCGGAGGAAACCACCCGGCCAACTTTAGGGGCTGTAAAATGTTCCAATCAATACATCAGATGAAACCAAAACCAAAGCTAGATGATGGGAAGGAACAGCAGAAACAACTACCATTCAGATTACCACAAGAGAAGCCACCGGCTAAGACTACACCATCGACTACCAAGAACTATAGCCAGATACTTCAAATTCCAAATGAAGAACAAGAAGAGACAAATGAAATCATCAAATGGATACTGACAAAACTGCAAGACAAAAAAATAAGAACGCTCATCAAAACAGCGAAAGACAAGATCGAAAAGGCGAAGAACGAATCAGATAGAACCGTCGCAGCCCTGCAGGCACTAGTCGAGTTCGTCACAGAAGTATTCTAAACAGACAACAAAAAACAACTCAGATATAACACGAAATGTCATAGCAAAACGGCCCTTTTAGGACCAAAAATTAAGATAGGCCCTTGTAAGGACCAAAATTTTGTCGGCCCTTGTAAGGACCAAAACACTCAGTTCGTAATAGAACTGCCACTACAGACCGAACCTCGAGCGACAGTTGCAGAGGTAACAGAAGCCAGATCACCATACTACGCCACTACCACAACTTAAAACAGATGGGAGTCAAGGAAACGGTACTTCTACAAGAAAACTTCAAGAAAATGCAACGTGCAACGTGCAACGTGGCCCGTGGCCTTTTGTATTCGAACTCCAGATAAATACGGAACTCGTATTACCGTCTTTTCTTTTCACACCCGTATTTCTGCGCTTACTTCCACGTCGCTACTAGGAATTAGTTTATTCTGGATTATCGTTAGGACAATTACTTAGCTCTTCTGGTCAGAAGGCTTATGTTCTCTCGGTTCTATGCTCCTGGTCAGGAGATATAATTGAGAGGATTGTGATTGTCGTAGGATACACCAGAATTCGGGATCGGTCGATAGACTGTTAGTAGTCAACGTTTGTGTCCCTGGTCAGGGAACACCTTTTCTTATTCTGTGGTCACGGATTAATTTTCAGTTCTCTGGTCAGAGGCTGAAAAGAGAAAAGGAAGTTGGGTACTTAACTGAATATCGACAGAACCTAGTGGGAAAAAGGATTGTCGATTGCTTATAGAATCTTGGTCAAGATCTATAAGTACATTGAGAACCTTTGACCTAGAATTACGAGGGACCTTACATCGAGGATTGAAGAAGCCGGAATAACCCGAACCTTGAGCCGAGGAGACTCAAGCCCCGAAGCGATACTGAGTGTGAAGCCGAGGCTCAATAGCCCCATCGAACCAAGTACGATCCAGGGCGGATCCTTACAACTGGCATAGGCATTTTTTTCGGAAGGAACTTGAATTTTAAAGCTGGATCTTGGAGCTTTTCACTCTATTAAAATTGTACTCAAAGACAAAAATGGTACTCAGAGGTCATTAATATTTACACCTGTAGCCCCTCAGCTTCCCCCTGTGTACGCCAGTGCAGCTACCTTCTACTTTTCCACATATAAATTTGCTACTATTAGTATTATTCGCGGAAATAGATACTTCGGTGGCGAGTGGATTGGGTGTTTGACTCACCACCTGACCACCCATCCCCTAGACAGGGGTTTCATACGCCACTCCTGGTATATAGAATGTTCGCCACTGCTGTCACTTCATAAAAAGAAACGGTTGTCTTCATGAGAGAGCATTTCAAATTATAAAAATTGGATTGTTCAGTGACAGGTCGCCCAACGTAAACTTCGTGACTAAAATTTCGTCAACTTCTAAATATTTTCCTCGACTGAGATAGATAAAAGTTAAGACAAAAATAAACAGTAGTGGCTGTTCTTTCCTCATTTGTATTTTGAGTAAAAGATTCCCCAGCAGCAATAACGATAAATACAGACAAAAATCACGATCTTGAAAGCATACTTGGTGGCCATGCACGTATCTAGAAATATATTTCGGGGGGAGGGGTCTGAACCGAGTATCAATAATAATAATAATAATAATAAATTACAATAATTATAATTACATTAAATTAAAATAATATTAATAATTATATTAACTTATATCGTATTATTATTACACGATGCCAAGACTGTTTTATTTATGTCAAATAGATAGAAAATTGAATATTTATTCAATAACAAAAAAATATGTTAGAGATCCAGTTGACGAAAAGTAAAAAGTTCGTTATTAATATTTTGTGCATATTATTATAAGTAGTAGTATGCATAAATGATGACTCAATCTAATTCTTGCCTTCCAGTAAGTTCAGAGCAGATAAATTAAATAAATAAGTATATTTTCATTATTTAATTTTAGTACTTGGTAAGTCTTTCGGGGGAGGGGTCTGGACCCCTTGGACCCCCCTCTAAATACGTCCTTGTTTAAACTATTTTTTCGTCAACCAGCATTTGCTTTCCCCATGCCTCTGCACCAACTTTCACTGCAATCCGTTGCTTCGAACGGCCTCCAGAGGGCTCTGAGTACGGCAACTTTAATCGTGTGCACCCAGTATTTTGTAATTAATGTTTATTGAAAATACAAATTTTACACAAAAACATTACCAGTGGGTGAAGATATTGCTCAACACAACGCCGTACCACGTTGCAGCCGGTAATGAGATACATACCCAACGACTACAATTACAACAGTGGGTCAGCCCCCCCCCGCCCCTTTCCAGCAATGAAACCAAGAGATTTACATCGGAACCCACCCGAAATTAAGAAAGACCGCGGCAATAACGATGTAGAACTTAAATTTCTCTCCCTCAGAAAAAATATGGCTAAATTTGGCCAGAATCTAATTGCTGTGCGCCCCTGCCACCCCTCTCCCTCCTGGCGTTCTCCTACAAGGACCACCTCCAAAGTGCCTATCTGACAAACGACGTTATAGCGGGGATATTACGCTTCGTATAAGAAATGAGCTTAATTTGCATACAGTTATGGAGACGAAGAAGCAAGGAAAATTGCCTCTCGCTAGCCACTGCGGGGCCAAGACGTGGGGATAACTCTCTTAGGAAGAGGAGAACCAAGATACAAGGAAACAGGCTTAGGTTATACGTAGTTGTTAGCACTAAACCTTGAAAAGTTAGTAGTCTGATTTTCTATAAATATATAATTTAGATTATTTCTACGGTGATGTTCCAGCTCATGACGTCCAAATTCAGCAACTATGACGAAAGTGTCCACATCAGGAACTATGAGGAAGGTTCCCAATTCAGGAACTATGAGGAAAGTTTCCAATTCAGAAACTATGACGAAAGTTCCCAATTCAGGAACCATGAGGAAAGTTCCCAATTTAGGAACTATGAGGAAGGTTTCCAATTCAGGAACTATGACGAAAGTTCCCAATTCAGGAACCATGAGGAAAGTTCCCAATTTAGGAACTATGAGGAAGGTTCCCAATTCAGGAACTCTGAGGAAAGTTTCCAATTTAGGAACGATGACGAAAGTTCCCAATTCAGGAACTATGACGAAAGTTCCCAATTCAGGAACTCTGAGAAAGTTTCCAATTCAGGAACGATGACGAGAGTTCCCAATTCAGGAACTATGACGAAAGTTCCCAATTCAGGAACTATGATGAAAGTTCCCAATTCAGGAAATATGATGAAAGTTCCCAATTCAGGAAATATGACGAAAGTTCCTAATTCAGGAAATATGACGAAAGTTCCCAATTCAGGAACTATGATGAAAGTTTGCAAGTCAGGAACTATGCCGAAAGTTCTCATTTGCAGAAAAAGTAGGATGTTTTACGGAAAGTTTCTTCTTTTCTCTAATCTATATCTATATCTATATCTATATCTATCTATATCTATATCTATATATATATATATATATATATATATATAAATGGATATATGATGTACGTGTGTATGTGTGTATGTTTGTACCGGCATAACTCTCAAACGCCTTGAGCGATTTCAACCAAGCTTGGTACACATATCACTTGCAATCTGGAAAGAAATACTGTGGCGGTAAGACACCCCTGGCACCCCTAGGGATGGAGTGGGAAGGGGTGACATTTAAAAATTATCGAAAACGACCGATATTAGTGTGGCATCCATAGTTTTCGGGGCCGCTGAGATGAATAGTGACACTCCCAATGCCGTTCAACTCCAAGTTCATTTTACACTATAGTTAGAATTCATTATATTCCTGTCTAATAGAAGATTTGGATAAATAAATACCCGGGCAACGCCGGGCAATCAGCTAGTATCCTATATTTTGAGTATATTGCAGATCTTTTGCTTGTAGGTTAGGTTAGATTAGGTTATAGGTCTTTTCTACTCTTACGGCGGGCGCCCTACATGCTAGCAAGAGAAGTGGGGAGCGGGGAAAAGACCAATGCAGCACGAGAAGAAACGGAGCAGCCTCTAGAACGAGGTGCACGTAGTACTTCCTACCGCCGCGTCGTAATTCTTGGCGGCACTCCTGTTGTCTGATTGGTCTGCGGCCTGATCCCCGCTCCCCACGTCCCTTGCCAGCATGAGGACCGGCCGCCGTAACAGTAGAAAAGGCTTATAGCAGTTACACAGGTGTGCGTACTGTAACTATTTCAAACCCCAAATTCATCCTCCCCCGAGGCAATTAGTAGGACGTCCTGAGTTGGGAAGATATTTCACTGAAATATCTAACCGGTATTTCATTGGAATTTCCATAGTTCCTGAGTTGGGAAGTCCTGAATCGGAAATAAATAATTTCTACAGGTTTCTTATTCCATTGATTTACTGTATATGGTCAATATTTGGATTCAAATTTGTACCATAACTGTTCAAGAATGCAAGTGATGTTGAGGTACTCTTTTCAGATACAAGGAAAATCAAGAAATATATAATCTTATGTCTTCGTTTGATGAACAATGCCAAATCTGAAGCAAAAATATTAGTATCAGAAACAAAATATACTTACGAAACATAAAACAAGAATTACGTAAAATAAGTAAATTTCCGAAGGGCATAAAATATTTTATTTAGTTGATTTTATAAATAAAGAATTGATGTATTATTTCGTAAACAAAGATAAATTTATGCAAGGAATTTAAGAGCAACGAAAAGAGATGCGCATTATATGATTCATTTTAAAACATCATTCAAAACTATGAATTTTTCAAAAGAAGCCAAGATTTTTTTTCAGAAAACAGGGTTCAAAACTATTTTAATATTTAAACGCCAATTTTTAACACTTAGACTCCCAACCTGACAATTAAGTTACTAAATCGGATTTAATATGGCATTTGATCTTAATATTAATGCATAAGAGAAGACGCTATTTCTGAAGTTTTTACAACCGCAGAGCAAGGAATAGAATTAATACAATCTAAATATATGCAAAATATTCATTTCTTTCAGCACCGAAACGTTTCAAGTGTGAAACATTTGGATCAGCCCATAGGTGTAACTTGGCGGGGGCAAGGGGGCACTTGCGCCCCTAAAATTTTCAGGTTTATTAAAATTTACAAGTCTAGTTTTGTTATCGCCTAGGACATGAGAAGCAAAGTAATAAAGATTAACACTTATTTAGAAAAATATCTCTTGAGGCTATTTTTATGGGATTGAAAACTATATTTCTCTGCCTGATGAAGTGGGTATTTGATTTGAGGAAATTACATTCGACACAAGCCTGGGTGAAATTTATTTTCGTCATCGTTATTGATTTCAGAGTATCCAAAGGTGTTTGATTTTCTTCAGAGGTTTACCATACTGATCTGATCAGAGAAAACACTTTTCTTCATGAGCACTGGTCCCTGGAAAAGTATATACAGAATAATAATGACCACGGTTTGGTGTCTCACATTCTTAGAGTTTAGATAAATCAATCCACCGTTTATCAAGAACTTCAATTTCTTTGAATTAGCCACACCACTGATGCATATAGTCCATACATGTTTCATAAAAATTAGAAACTAATTGTTCAATAACACATTTATCAGCTTCGTCTTCCTCCACAAGATTGTCTAGAAGTTCACTCATATTTCTAGGAAGAAATAGATTCGTTCTTGTTCTGCAGGTTGTCTCTAAGATCTTGAATCATTACTTTGACATCTGATGGATTCTTCATCGCCTTCGATTTGTTTCGTAGCATTGTAAAATGTGGCAGCTTGAGAATACACAAAACGTAACCACACTGAGAGGAGGTATCAAATACTGTTTCAGTATATCTGAAACTCAAAAAATAAGGTTTCAATTCCTGGAATGAATCCAATATTCTCTTCGCACTTGGCATCGATTTAGTTTTTTATTAGTTATTCACAAACTTGCAGAAATCATTTGATGCTTCCACTTGAACAGTATAGATGTAGGCGTATGAATATACGTATTTTCACAATTATTGTTTCAATGTCCTCAGGCAGACTGTGGCTAGCAGTGTGAATTACGTGGCGCGCAAGGTGGGTACCACATCCTACAACATCCAGATTTCTTTCCAAAAAAACTGTTCAGTTTTCTGTAAATGTTATTGGTATCTTTCCTTGACTCACCACAGAATTTAGTATAGGTGTTGTCTCCTCAAAAAGTAGTATGTATGCATTATGTTTTGATGCGTGTTGTGTGCTAGTATGCATTATGTTGTGACGCAATTCTAGAAAATGATGATTAACTACCAACCTGTATGTTTCCACCTTAAATAAACTCTTACATTTAAATATAAACAAGTTGTAATTTCCTGCATACACATTAGATAAAATAAAGCCTATCGGATGAGACATCCAATCAAAAGAAGCTATGTATAAAGTACATTAGAAAATAGAAAAAACCTTCGCAGACGGGAAAAAAAAGAGGCAAAATAGATGTGATTATATTATGAAAACTGTAGCGGCGATTGTGTGCCAAAACTGGGGGACATGGTCACTTTACTATTTCTTGGTAGACAAGGCTAAACATTAAAAGGCTATAGTGCGGAGGCAAAAATGCAGGGGGCAACTGTCCCTACGCCCCATAATCGCCGCCACTGTATAAAAATATAGACATTTTCTTCCATTTCTCTCATTCTCCACACTCGAAAAAAGCAAATAAAGAACTAAAATGAAAGATAATTACGGATTGCTAACCCCTGAAGATAACCCTAGATTTACATCCGAAAACAAAACGGTGACGCAAATAAATATTATTTTTTGAAACCTCACAACGAAAGCCTGGACAGGGCAAGGGGGTGGAGACAAATGGGCTGATGAGTAATTTGGCCCCCGAGCCAGTGGCGACTTGGAGCCATTCATTTGGAACCCCGCATACACCCGACCGATAGATCCATCCACATAATAACGATAGCAGAGAAATTTATTAGCTCCGACCATTCCGTGCTGGTATTTACACTGGAAATATCCCTCAGGAGGTCAAACCCACAAGCAATGACGTCGAAATCATTCACGCTGGATTCCACCCGGAGCAATCAACCGGACTATTGATTTGGGCGCAACCAAAGAGCAGGCATTTATCTATGTCCGGCACAATAGTCCCCGTTCGGTTTCGCGAAAATAACGGGACGCGCGCTGCAAATTATAGCGAATGATCCTGATATATATGTAACACTAACGGCGTGTTGAGAATTTCAATTGTGCGAGGCCGGCGCCCGTGGCAGATGCGATTGTTTTAATCGTTCTCGTGCATTCCGCTAATGCATCCGCCGATGCTCTTGTTGGGTTCCGCTAATGCGGCTGTGCTCCATTGTCCGGTTGCATTGGGAGGCAGCGCCGCGTGAGTTGGTCGAGAAATTGAAATCGCGTCTGCTCTGTTCGACGCCCGACGGGATGGAGGAAGAGGGGGGGGAGAAGTGTTCACAATACACCGGAAAATCGAAAGGCTCCAAATTATTTTATAAATTGAAAATGAACAAAATTTTAGTGCATAAGAATTAATCAAATTTTAATGCATTCAAAATACATCAAATTTCAGGGCAATATAAATACATCAAATTCCAATATCCTCAACATACATAAAACCACTATGCATTCGAAATATATAAAAATTTCAATGCATTCGTACACCGGAACGTGTATTTACTTTAATGTTTTTAATTTAGAGTATTCAAATTATTTTCAGAATTGTTAATACATTATATTTTGAGCAACAAAAGTTCCAACAAGTTTAATGCATGTTTAAAAGGATAAAAGTTTTCATGAATAATTTATAATGCTTCGCTGTTTCGGATCTGGCGGAGTGGATATCGTGTCGTACTACTGCTACAGCGTGGTTCCTAGGTTCGAACCTTTCCTGATGCAACATTACCACATTAGAACGACAATGAGTCGAACATGGAAGACGCCTCCCCGATGGCACAGTGGTAGCGTCATCGCCTTGTAATCAAGGGGTTTCGGGTTCGATACCGGTGGAGGCACATAGTGTTTCGGATCTCACTTTAAACTGTAGGTCCAGTCCCGATTAGCCTTACTGTGCATAAAGTGGACTTGAAACGTCATTAATCTAATCTAACATGGCAGAGTAAAAAGTTCGGCCGAAACCGGATCCAGTGTAACCACAGGCTGAGCAGACCGAAAAAGGCCAAAAAAGGGATTCGTGGAGGATCTGTAAAAACACGTATGGAATTTGCAATCTGGAAGATGATAACTCAGTAATTTGTTAGGTAAACGTCCGATGACTTCCGTGATTGAGGTGAATGTATGACGATAGGGGGGATAAAACGAGGGAGAAGAAGCGAAACGGGGCTTTTTGGTTGGAGAGCGGTGAGAAGAAAGAAGGCGAGAGACGTGAGATCTTCGGGCCAAGACGGGGCAAGCTCTACCTTTCCCATATGAAATCTACCATTCTCGGTCAGAAGGTACTGGTTGAATGTAATCTCTCGTGTCATTTCTCTGAGTCAGGTTTAGTACCTCTGTGCACCTGTCAGGGGGGCTAATGCTATAACCGAGTGGCGAACCTGATTTCATGAAAACTGTATCGCCTACCTGTTATGCAACCCAACATTTTTTACTTCACTGCGGGACAACTGCTACAAAGGCTAAGAGTGGGAATTTGTAGAACGCTGAAAAAAATTCAGATGGTGAAAATAAGACAGATTTCCGAACAAACTATCTATCAAAAAGACCTTGACTATCCCATTACAACCAGGTCCTAATGAACTGAAACTCTCTGGGCTAAGGACAGACAAGAGAAACATTACTGCAAAAAGTAGAATGATTGCAAAGCGACAATAATGAAAAGGCTACACAATGGACTGCAATTCAATATTGCAAATTTTGCAGTTTTCCCCGTCAATATTATTTTCATATTTACCATAGTCTCAACCAAATGGACGGTAGTACAAATCAATGTGTAGTATGCCTATTAAATTTCACATTATTTCCCAAAATGAGCTGTAGTCCTCACTAGTTGGGGTTCAGTCTTAGCCAATTGAGACTATTGTCAAAGCAACTTCATAATGGTCCAAACCAATTGTAATATGGTTCTAAGCAACTGAGATGTAATATTAACCAATGAGGTGTAGTCTTAACCAACTGAGATATTGTCTCAACCAATTCGACGATAGCAGCAACCAATTGGGTTGTGGTTCTAAACAACTGAGATGTGACCTTAACTACTTGAATTGAAGTCCTAACCAACTAAGATGTAGTTTTAACCAACTGGGGCGCTGTCTCGATCAACTGATCTCTAGTCCTAACCAGCTGGGAGGTATTCTATATATCCAACACTAGGAGCTGCATACCCAAGTTAGTCAAACTTTATCCCCAGCAGTTTGGCTTGCTAAGCAACACTTTCCTATTTGATTTACAAGCTAACAATGTCAACCTACAAGACGAACAGATATCTTGAAACTAAGATTCAAATATAAGCGCTAATCAAGGGGTTCCGGGTTCGAGACCAAGAGGAGGCATATAGTAATTCGGATCCCAATTTTAAACTGTAGGTCCAGTCCCGATTAGCCTGTGCATAAAGTGAACTTCAAAACTCAAATTTCAAGTACCAATCCGCCCTTAACAACCACCGTGGTAGACTGCTGAATATACACAAACAATGTTAAGCAAAAGAGGCAGAGTACTTTGAGCTGTAGACTAGATCCAACCACCAAAGGTTTCGCTTTGTCCTGGTCTAGACAATTTTATTTGCGTCACCATCAGTTCTGTCTGATTCATCCTCATCGTCGCGATGTTGATTCATTGATTGAGTTGGTGTTTTAAGTCCACTTTAGGCACAGTAAGGCTAATTGGGACTGGACCTACGATTTAACGTGGGATCCGATTTACTATGGGCCTCTACCGGGTATGGAACCCGAGACTCCTCGATTGTTGTAATCGAGAAAAGAAGGACCAAGGAAGAACTCCGCAACCATGCGACACCAGTAGAAAAAAGAATCACATGAGTGGGTGAATGACTTTTTCTCCCTTTGACATTTACAATAAATCAACCCCCCCTGCGTGTTAATGTTAGGCACATAATCGGATACCCTCTTCACTGAAAATTGCTTCTGTACCTAGGGGCAGGTGGGGGCTGCATGACATTTCAACAACGCTCTTATTTTCATTTCGGACACTTTGTCTTTTTGTAGGGTAACAATCGGGCACGAGTTCCAATCAACAGTCAAGCATGATGCAAACAACGACATTATCGTAAGTCACTCGTCCCCTGCTCCAAACACGCCATGCCTCTCGCTTCCTCCCGCCACATCCAACCCTAGGGTCCAGGGACTCTCCTCCTTCCCGGCACAGGTGTGCCGAACCAATCAACTCGGTTCCCTCGTTCCAGGAGGGATAGGTCACGCACTGGGGGAGACAAACGCAAGGGAACATGCGAATGTCACGCACAAAATGGCTGTGAGTCTCCGACGCACAATCTCTTCCACTGCGTTGCCGACCGAAAATACCAGACTTGGGGGTGTAACGGTAAGGCACGTAACGCGTTACTTTTTCGGTACTTGCATTAGTTACGCGTTACGGGAATTACGAGGGTAATTCTTTCGGTAATCCGTCAATTCAAAGCTGTAGGATTTTTTTTCCAGGACGTTGTGTTGTTCTTAACTTGTGCATGGGAAAACATGCGCTACAGAAGACAGATGTAACACTTGGGTAAACTGTTGAATATCCTTTCTGTATGACAGTGTAACGGCAATGATTTTACTTTTGAAAGGAAAGGAATGATAAACGTAATACTTTTGGGGGGTGTAACCTGGAAAATACTACGTTATTCTTCGTACAGCAGCTCTAAATCTAAGAAATATGGCTTAGCTTAGCTAAATCAGTGTTAACAAACGTTGAAAATATTCAGTAAGCACATTATAACTCTCTTGTGATATATAATATGGTTGAGACTGTTCTAATTACGTCTAAGGCACGAAACATGCTTTCATGTGTTGTTTTTAACTTCAATTGAATGATTGATTTGGTTTATGTAACTTCGCATTTCTGCCACTTTTGGCTAATCGCGAAGATGAGTATGAGAGATGATATGAACTCGCAAAGAACACCCATGTCAAGACCGGGATTCGAACCCGGTACCCCTGGCGTCGTAGCACGGTGTGGTAACCACTCCGAGACGGAGGTCGGCTTGTTTTCAACTTGTGCATGTAAAGTTACACTGCGGAAACATACACTGGAAACAGAATTGATGTAAACAGTTAACTGAACTTATCGTGACGACGTAACTTCACATATGGGTTTATAACTTTTGCACGGCGATTCAAAGTGAATAAAATACTAGCACAAATATAGAGTTGGCGTAGAGATATTTGATATAAATTATGTAGAGATGAAACACAACGTCGAAATGCATCAAATCAAGGTTAATGCACTTTTAATTCATCAATTATTTAAACTTGCAATTCTGGTTCATTTGATGTGTTTTATGACGCAAATTGATTCATTCTTAATGCATCACACGGAACAGCAGTTGAAAGAAGTTCTCTCTGATTCACCGAAAGTGCACCATTAGTAGCTTACACACGTTAATGCATTACTGGAGTCAACATATTTGTATCGCACATTTTAGGTTCACTGTGCAGAATTTTGATCCGCAGTGGTCTGTCGGTAGGGCGTCTGACTGTCAAGCGTGTTACGACCTTACTTATTTTGTAACTTTGCAATGCCGTGTTAAAAAGAAAAATTGATATAGTGTTACCTCAAGTTATTGTTAATGTCCGTGATACTACATGTTGTGACGCAAATATGAACGCGCCAATCAAGGCGTTGTTGAACTAATGTATTCACCTTTCTGTAACTATCTAATGAAGACAGCTCGCTTAAGACAACGGGCATTTATTATGATGTAAATATAGATTTGCCAATCAAAGATTATCCATGTTTGATGAACTAACCTAATTGTAATTAAATAATGGCGGAACATTTAAATTTGTATATTTCCAAAATGTAAGATTTTATCAACGTTAAAGAAATAATTGTTAACTCAAATGAATATGTAAACTTTCTTTGTAAATTATTAATTGCCAAACTATGTATTTTTCAAATATCTTTCTGTTATAATTTAGAGTATTGTAATAAGAAATTACCTAAAGACAGGTGTTCGAGGCTGGAACTTCGGGTATAAATACGAAGGAGTTTGGTCCGTAAGGAGGTTTGTTCTGGTGTCAGTCTAGGTAGAAGTGAATAGGTGCAAGCCGCTCTTCTTTAAAGACCTAGACTGGCCAAATAGGAACGGTCTAATCTAGGAAGAAGTGAATAGGTGTATGCCGCTCTTCTGTAAAACCTAGGTTAGCCGAATGGGATATAAGTTCCAATTTAGGAAGAAGTGAATAGGTGCAAGCCGCTCTTCTGTGAAAACCTAAATTGGCAATCTCGGGTGATAACTCCAAGTCTAGGAAGAAGTGAATAGGTGTATGCCGCTCTTCTGTAAAACCCTAGGTTTGGGCCACCTTAGTCTGACCTTTCTAGTAAGTTCGAAATTATCTATTAACCATTGATCTCCAAGTTCCAGTTGCGAGTTACCTAACCTCTGGCTGTAAACACTCAAGCAGTAAATAAACTTTTCATTAAAACTTCACGACGTTGGTTGGATTTGTTCTGCACCTACCCTGAAGATAGGTTTCAGTGTAGACCCTTAGAGACTCCATGCTCCCGACTATAGGAGTAAAGGGTGAGGAAAGTTGCTAGGAACGTAACAAGCGGAAGACCCTGCTTCAATTTCCGAACTTGTTCCTGAGTGTGGTGGCTATGTGTATCGCCCAGCCTCTAATAAATGGATGTATTTGGGGTAAACGCGGTCGGAGCGTGGTGTTTATCACATCACCTCGACAAATAGCCGAGATCGTGAATGTGTGGAGCCCTACATTCACATCCCCTTACGTGTCTTCATGGTACGGTGCAAAGGGGACAGGTAACTTTACCTTAGTACTTTTACCGTATAGAATCCATGTTCTATGTTACCTACCTGCATTCTACACACCGAGGGAAAAACTGTACCGTTAGCATTATCTTTAAAATTAAGCTTAGATCATAACTCTTCGTTTCAACAGGGCAAGGCAAGGCAAAACAGAAACGATACTGTACCTTTGCATGAAGGAACCGACAGAAGTCGTGCAGTCAAAAAGGGGGGTTTGCTCAGAAAGAGAACTGAAAAGAAGACGAAAAAAAAACCGGAACGGTTTTTGTGGGGAAAAACCTACCTCCGCTGCAGGCTGAACTGAATGCACAAAAGACGAAGAAATTAGAAGAGAGAGAGGTTATCAAAGTCAGAGAGCGATGCTAGAGAGGGAAATCGATACGGAGAGGATCACGTACAAAAGGGGAGCGACTATCTTTGCTGTTTGCCGCATGGTAATGTCCTGCTTTGATAAAAACAAGCCGGAGCTACCTTCGCCCATGAAAGTCGGTCCAAATTATAGAAACGCCGATCAAAAGATTTGCAAATTTCGGTAACCAATACGCTTGCTGTTTTGGAGAGTATAGACCACCTCGAAATCAAGGCAAAGACTTATTAATATTAAGGCTGAGCCGATAGCGTTTTGAACAGATTCCTGTCGATACATTTACAGATTTTCTCTAACACTGACACTTGAAAATTGTAACAATTCAAAGTTATTCTGATTATTTATAAATTTCCATTGAAACTATACCGTACCAGATTTGATTTATATTATTCATAATTTTACACGAGAGAATTACTTAATCACAAAATCCATTTCTCCCCACAATGTTGTTGCAAAAGTAATGAAACTTAGGCATTATTCATACGTTCCAGTATATTTAGATTCCGCGAAAATGTTACGTGGCATTTTTTAGTACCCCGCGACGCACTCCGGTATCAGTGGTTAAATTCCAATGTATTCTTACATAAATTAAAACAGAGCTTGGAATTATTCAGTAATCAGCCGACCTCCGTGGTGAAGTGGTTAGTACAGCGCGCTAAGACGCCAGTGGTCCAGTGTTGGAATCCCGGCGTGAAAATGTATGCTCTTTGTGAGTGTCCCTTCATCAATTTCATTATATCATCACTCATAATCATCGTCGTGATTAGCCAAAGTGGCAGAAATGCGACGCTAAATAACAGAAATCAACATTATACAGAAATCGAGACGTAATAATAACGTTTCTCTTTATAAAGAATATTAAAATTAGGGTTCACAAATGTTTGTTAATCCATGCTACAGAGACCAGCGATATAAATTGATACTAAATTCTGACACTGGTTTAAAAATCATGACAGATAGCATATTTATAGTCAAGATGAAACTGAGACTAGTGTTTATAATTGGCACGGAATTCTACAAGGATTTAGATATCATGTAAGAAAACTTATAATCGAGATGTGCTGAGAACAGTGTTTAAAATTAATAGAAAGTTATGACAAGGGTTTAAAAATCTCGACTGAGATTTAATGGAGATGAGACTGAGGCTATCGTTTAAAGTAGATATTAATTCTGACAAAATATGTCTTGGACAAAGCTTATTAATGCATACGAATGTGAGGAATATCTTTAAAGTTTATATATAATTTTGAAAAGCATTTAAGACTAAGAGAGCTTCTTTATGGTGAGTCAAAACAAAGGTTTAAAAATTGAAACGAAATTCGAACAAGGCTATAAAAATCATGAGGTGTAATAAAGGTGAGATGAGACCAGGGTTTGACATTCGTGCAAAATTCTGACTAGGGTTCCAGAATCATGACTGGGAAAAGCCTAAGAATGGAAGCTGGAACGAAAATAACGTCTGAAAATCCTGAAGAATCTGAACCTAACGTACCTTTATCAGAGGGAATCATATTTATAAAACGAGATGACACGTACATAACGATCGAGATTGAGTCAGAGCTGGAACTGGAAGTGAAGTTTTTAATGAGCAAGTACTCTTAGCAAAAGGGAAAACGCGTATCTGCTTAGATCGTTCAGCTTATTCTACAAATGCTCATTGTTATAATTGCTTCCTACGCGTAATATTAACCGCCGTTATTGATAAATGAATAAAAACTTCAGATAAAGAATAAATAAAGTTTTTTCTTGTATTAAGTGAGTTTTTGTAACTAGGGAGCAATATTTTGCATATTTTCCAGATAATAGATTTTTAAAAATACTCTTACTTAATAGCTATTTATTTGTCCTTGTACTGCCAATATGGAGTCAAATATAACTAATAAGGAAGAAGTATTCGTCAATTTATAATAAAATATATTTCCATTTTACTTCAATTAAAATACTTTTCATACTATGGAAATGAGAGACGCGGTAATAGATAATTCAGGTACTCACGTTTTCCGCGAAGCTGTTTTAAGTAATTTTCTATTAATTTCGGTAGCCACTGCTACCATCCTCGTTGGAATTCGTTGTGAATATATATACCTAGGAAAATACAACGAATTCCAACGAGGATGGTGGCAGAGCCTACCGAAATTAATAGAAAATTACTTAAAACAGCTTCGCGGAAAACGTGAGTACCTGAATTAAAATACTTTCATAAATTAAAATATAACATAAAATTTTAATAGAACATAACATTCCTACAAACTTTGCATTATATTAGATAGTAGGTATGAATTGCAGGATATTGAAACTCAAATAATTTGGTGGTGCTATATGCTATTCAGAGGAACCTGTCCGGTGATCGATATTCCACGTTTTTTTTTTTTACCCATTATTGTATAATTCAGTTTCTAAACCGCCGTAATTTGAGTATTTAAATAGATAGCCTATTCTTCTTTTCCTTTTAGGACATACTTGAAGTCAAGGTGCAGCTTATTAATGGGGGTGGGGGAGCGAGAGGTTCAAAATTGGGGCCTTTTCAAATTCTGATAATATAATGAAATAACTTTGTAAATTAAAATCAATGTAGTCGTAAAAGAATAGAATGAATTTGTATAGAGGGAAATTATTTTATAAAGAGTCGAGATTTTTCCATGTTAAAGTATTTACAAATTAAGAATAAATTACTATTAGTCAATAGTATTGTGTACTGTATTTTTTAAAATTTTACTTCAATTCGATAGGAATGGATTGTTGAAAGAAAAAGGTAAGCCATGTCTTACACGGAATTCAAAACCATGATACCTAGCCTTGAATGACGTCACTCTAGCTTAAACCATTCAACTAGTTATTCCAAAGCGTTTTGGGAAGCTCTTTATTTCTGGGAGGGGGGGAGGGGATTAGAATCTCTGAAATTACCCAATTCTATGATGTCAGTGAGTACTGAAACAATTAATTGCCCAATGATGGCTCAGGGTATGTTCAGCCTCCTGCGCTCCTAACAAGAATATAATTCGTCCCGCCGCCAGCAGTGGGAACGCAATGCAAATCGATACACGTCCCACCATATTGTTGGTCCGCGAGGAGAAGGAATAAAAGATATGGAGCTTTCCAGTAGATTTCGTCCGCTCGGGACACGGCGGCCGGAAAAGCTGTCTAAGAGTCCCGCCGACTAGGGGGGAGGGGCTCGGCACATGGCTCCGGGGAAATTCCGGTGCGGTTCCGGGGAGAGAGCGAGAGAGAGTAGGCGGCCACCCGGGAGCGAAGAAGGAGTCAAGTGTCCGGTGAGTAGATTGCAGCTTGTGTTCGTGCTTTCAGGATAACGGAACCTCTGTTAAGAGGAGGGGGAAGGGGATTGTGGAAGTTATGGGTGGGTTCGGGGAGCGGTTGATTTGCCGGAAAGTGAAACCGGATTTCTGCGCGGTGCGGGCGTATAGTTTCCAAAACGGTTCCGGTCGGTTCGGCTACGTCGCGTGTCGATTCCCGGTGAAGACACGTTCCAAAGATTCTGATCCGTCTTTACACTGTAGGTCCCGTTCCGATTAGACTCTGTGCATAATGTGGAGGTAAGACAGGCTTGGTAACAAATAGACCATGAAGTAGCATTCGCAAGGAACAGTGGAATTTGGGGTGACGTAATTACCCTCGACAATTAGAATTAAGATACGCAGACAGTTACGGACTGATTTTCCTGAAATGATGTCAACGTTTTAGTAATAGGAGCGTAGGAGAATCGAAGGTTTAGTCTCGATATGGATACGAATTAATAAAGTTTTTAAGATGACTATTCAACTGTTTAACAATGGTACAAAACGTTAGAAAAGGAAGAAAGAGTTTTATTGAAACTTGTAGAATTAGATGTCACGGCCTAGCTTGTCTTGGTAATCAATACACAACTTACTACTGGAGAAATAATAATAATTCTAATAAAGATTACATCTTGATATGAACGTTTCTCTTTTAATAGGTTTACGAACTTTGCGTCTAAAAGAAACATAAATCTTGGGGTGACAATTTCATAATTATAAATATAGTATTGTTGGAAATTAAGATTCGAATCACAGTCATTAGGATTAGTGTATTGCGTGCTCAGAGGTGTGTGGAGGTCATAATATCCTCCTCCTCGTGGTCAAACTTTCCTAAGCAAGGCGTTGATTCTGAAACGCATGTAAAACGGAGCACTGGCTTTTAAAATAAGAAGACATAATTCCTTTCTTAAGACTGTATTCCCCACATACAAAATTCGTGCGCACGCCACTGTATTCTCGTGTATTTCATGATGCCTACTTCTTTCTTTGGTGCTTTCAAGGGTAGCTAATTTCCTAATCTAACGCCCGTTTCACGCTGTATAAAGTACGTATGTGAGAAAGTTGTCATGGAGAACTTAGTACCTTGAACTTAAAACTTGGTGGGAATTTTTAGAAACTAAATGGTGCACCATAATTAGTGAGTGACAGACCTCGTAGCTGAATAAAAGTTAATGCTTTACAGCCACAGTCCGTTCTATAGCCAGGAGTGCCAGCCGAATGTATGAAATAATATTTATCATGTTATTAGCCACCATCCCTTTTACAATGTACAGGATATTTTGTACTGTTTACAAGACTGTGCTTAGAGAATTGCAATAAAAAGGAAGAAAAGTATATACAGTAATTTTCCGGTTTCGGGCAAGTCCAACTTTCCTAAAATTGAATTCAGGTGGCACAAAATAAATAACAAGTCCCCGTTTTGGAGCAAAGTGAACAAAATATTATTATCAAATTTTGCTTCAATTATCACATTAAATTTGTAATTCGATTTTGTGTATATTATATAAGATAGGATCTGTCTTCGGTGGCCATGGCTGCGAACTACGTTGTAATTTTACTAGAAAAAAATTGGCAAAATATTTATTTGATTTATCTAAAAATTTATGGTGTCTGTTTTTTGGATGAATCTGATTATTTCGTGCATTCATCCTCATCACGCACATCAACGATGGTGACCTTTGACCGAAAGTTGTTACAATCCATGACTTTAGTATAAGTTCCGTGGTGATTTAATGCAGCTTTACTGCGAAACAAATAGCTTTTTATGTATACATTATAAAATGAAACGGTTGGTGGCAATAAAGCAAGGAAATTGCGAAGGAAGCTAAAGGCTATCATGGATTTTCCATGTTGGAAAAACTAATCCTTATGTTGTGATTTTTTAAAAATAAATTCAAGTAACTTCCTACAGATATCTTCTTTGTATCAGCATTGGAAAAGCGTTATTATTATTATTACTATTTTTAAATTACTTAGATCTAATTAATTCGTACACAAATATCTTCTCAATTGGAACGAATGAGTTTATTTCCTTGATGCCCCTCTACAGGAGAAATTATCGTCTCGTTTCGAATAATGATATTATTTAAAATATGGTTGGCTAGCGTTCCAAGCTGTATACAATACAGTAACTGAAATTTATACTTTTTTAATTAGATTGTACATTATTTATAGAGGCCCGGCAAATGCAAACGAGTAGCGCTCTCGCCTTTTCTGCGAGCGGTCCCGGGTTCGATTCCCGGTGAGTGATGAAACAATTTCGGTTTTGACGCATCACTGTGAGGACAGTTGAAGAGTTACTTGAGCAGCGGGCTCCGGTCTCGAAAGCCAGAAAACAGCGGCGACGGGACTCGATGCGGTGACCCCTTACCCTCCAATGAAAAGCCGCTTGGCAGGCCATGACCATCAAAGGGCTGTTGCGCTATGCGTTAGTATGCAATTTTTACTTTGCTGATCAGATTGTATTTAAAGTGAAGTGGTGGCACAGTACAGAGGGTTATTTTACACCAACCACAATATATTAACAAACACTTATTATTCTCTTTCCCAAAGTGAAAATGCTAACTTTTCAGACATGTAGGTATCTTAATACAAATTGCACAATTATAACATTATTCGTTTTTGTAAACTGTTATTAATATTATTGCTATGTAGCCTCTCGCGCGGCCTACAGTACAACAGACATAGAACAGTTAGTTATTGTTAATAATAAAATTCTAGACAAGATATCATAGGATTTACACGGATGTTTGAAAATCGTTAAAAGTATTCGAAATTTAATGTAACAGTATTATTTCGGGTGAACGTTCAAATCCTTACAGAATTCGAAAGAATAGGTAAACTAGATTCTATCCGTGCAATATGAAGAAACGATACTATTACTCTCACAAAATTCCATGCGTTCGTTTCGGCTCTGTGCCGAGATAGCGCGTGTACAACTTTGAACAACTCTTATAACGCAGGTTAGTACTCGTTATGTAATATAAATTGTAATTGTCTACATGCTAAAGATACGTGCGTAAATAAGCGAGACGTTACGGGACGAAAACATCTTCGCCATGTCACGCGCTATCTCGGCCCATTTTCATTTTCGTTTCCCAAAAATTTTCGCACTTCTTTTCTTTGTGTGTATTTACGTATTTCACCATTTCGTATTTTGAGTTTCAGAATTTTATTCGCTTAATTCAACATTTCCTATTTTGATTTTTTCCTACAAATTTTGTATTCCTTTTCTATATTACATGTCTAATTTCCATACTTTGGCAGTTGTGTACTTTATTTATTTTCTTTCTTGAGAATTATATATTTCGTTACTTTTATGCTCCATATATAGAAAAATATTATTCACTTATATATACATAGAATATAGGAAACCTTCAATTTTTCGTATTCCATCTTTCTTTGTTTTTATTTTCGTTATTTCCGCTATGTAGCAAACATTTTGTCCAGTATCCGAACCTCAAGAGCAAAGACAAACGATACGATACGCTACGATACACACAGTGAGCGTATACATAAAATGTACCAGAGAATGATTGGAGGAGAGAGCCAAAGTGAATATTACATTGAAATCCACAGAATACAAAAAAAGAGTAAATTTTTTCCCCCCATGTTTTGTGTGAATACGAAATGAGCCGTGTTAGAGCACATGAAACAAGATCCATCTACCGGTGTAACATATCACTAAGCTGTTTACCAACATGATACGCACGCACACGCCGATCATTTCCTGCATGCTTGTTTTAATATTCTTCTCTGATTGCGGTGTTTAACACTCGCATCACGGGGGTTGGCTGCAGCTAGCAAGAGGACCATTTTACGGGCTATTAATATGTAATCAAAGCGAGCGCATCATATGGAGATCAACTACCCGTGCGGTGCAGCATTCGAGAGCCACCCTCCCCTTCGTCCGAGCTGTAATCCCTACGTTCGGTCCAACCCCCTCTGGGAATACTAAAAATTAGCTGACGCAGTCCATATTTCAAGCGAGCATCAGGTATATTCAGTGGAGTGACATCATGAAAAGGAGAGCACGGCTCCTGTACAGGGTTACCCAAAATTTTGTAAACAATTTTTAACCGTTCATAAGGTTTGATTGATTGATTGATTGATTTGCTTTATTTTACTTCGCTTCTTGTGCCACATTTGGCTAATTTGCGAAGACGGGGATGAGGGATGATATGATGAAATTAATCAATGGACACTCACAAACATCCATGCCCATGCCAGGATTCGAACCCGGGATCCCTGGCGTCGTAGCGCGATGTGCTAAACACTCCGCCACGGAGGCCGGCTAACCCTTTATAAGGAAATGAGATATTATAATGAGGTGCTTTTGTTGTATGTATCCTAAGTTTTTCTGTGAACAAGTTTCCAATCTAAGTTAGTTAGTTAATCTTCTTTTTGCATCGAAGAGAAAAAGTTCGTTTTGGAATAATCAGAAAAAAAACAATTTCTAGTAACCAATACATTTGTTTAAACGGTCAATAAACAAATTATTGTTCACATTTGTTTATTACCAAATAATTCTACCATGAACCTTACCAAATTTGTCTTGTTATTTCCAACAAATCAGGTTCTTTTACTCTGTAGGCAGTGCAGGTAGGCTCAAAATGTACCTGTAGTTTAATACAGGATCCGAATTTCTGAAATGTTCCCCCACCATGGTCAGAACCACAGTCATAGATTTCTGCTCTCGGGGCGAGAATTGATTTTGCACCCCCACTCCCCACCCACCATTGCTTGGAACAAATGTTATTCTTCAAACTGTAGTTGCTCTTTAATATTTTCAAGCAAACATTAACTCTAGACTCTGTAAGACATACATAGAAAAAAGTATTATAATTTTGTCTCAAGAGTGTATCCTCCTCCACAACAAAAATATTCCGATTTTTTTTACATATATTTATTTCTCTATTGCGTATAATTATTGCAGCGTGTAGTTAATGCAACACTATTCCTCATTGAACAATATTTATTAAATAATGTGCTTTAAATATAATAGCTCAAGACCACAACGAAGAATAGCTTTACAACTGATATTAATCCTGAGGAAAATGTACCTCTCTTAATGAGCTGTAGTCTACGTATACCTTCAACACATTCATAACTTTTAATGATCACTCACGACATTGCATATCAAATAATCACAAACAAATTGTATGCAATATATGTGACTCTTACGTCAATAGTTGCATTACGAGCGAAGCTAGCAAGAAAATTTTTAGATTTAAACATATTTATGCAAACTAACAATATCATTAATTTAACAGAATGGCAATACTTGCATGGACCACAGTGGTGTTTACTTTTTCCATCTGTTTCTCTTTTTGTCCGTTTAGCGCCCTCCTTGCCTCTACGTCCTGCCCGACAGCCCTCCCCCGTGTTCCCACTCCCCCCCATTATAGTTACGGCTCTGATCGGATCTTTTTATGACCGAGTTACGCTACTCACTCGTTGCTTCCCAATGTCCTCACGATGGTGGGTTGCCACCGGCCCTATACACAGGCCGAGAACCCGGAGACTGAACCCAGGCGGACTCGAACCCACGCCGTCCCGCAGTCGGAGCCCAAAGCACAGCGTCTTAGACCACACGGCCACGGAGGAAGACTGTTCTTTTATATAATTAATGCAAAATATTTACTAAACCAATTGTAGGGGATTAAAGCCTTCCCACAATAAGTGTAAAGAGGGGCTGCTCGATGGTTGCACTGCCGTCTCGTAACCAAGGGATTTCAGGTTCGATTCCGGTGGAGGCACACGGCATAGTGCTTTGGATCCTAAAGAATAAACAAAACTAACTATGTTTCTTACCATTAATGTAACACCCACAACGTCTTGATAGTAAATGGTTTGACAGGTATATTTACATTGCCCTAAGGACCGCCACACTTTAAAAACCAACCATGTCTACCAGGATAAATGTCTATGGGTTGAACGGGTAACAAAGACAAGGCTATTGTATCATAAATTATTCCGATTGGTCCATTTGTTGTCGCTCATGTTTGCTTAACCGATTCGGGAAGAATTATTGGAAATTAAAGAAGCAACCGATCTCAAATAATTTAGGAGCGTGTTAGCGCAGGATTTAACGCGAGGCGATTCCACAAGAATAGAACGCATGCCGCGACACACGGAATTGTCGAGAAATGAAGGTGGCCAAATCCCCTCGGGAATGCCTGAGGAGCCTGGCATCTCTTGCTGTCACTTAGCGAGGGAACGTTTGTTTGATTGTTCCAACGTCCCTTGCATCATCCTGTCGGGATCGCCTCTTCTTCCCCAACGCTGTCTGCTGCGTGTCCTCTCCTCGGCCCCTCCCAGATGGGTTGTTACTCCACGCGTTTCTCTTTTTCTCCCCCATTCCTGGCTTGTCTTCGAAATTCCGCCAAACTGCCTGCTCTTAAGAGACAAGAGATCTAACTCAGCCCCCAAACAAGCGAGGGGGGAGATGTGTAACAACTTGCAGGCAGCTGACGAGGTGATTTGTTGTCCGCTTGCAGTGAAAACTCCAGCTAAAAATTGCTTTCAGCTTTCGTCCGTGTCTCGGACACGAAGGAAAAGGGAGAATGGCGAGATCGTCGGCCACACACGCACAAATGTATTACATTCAAATTATGTATTTCAGATGCATTTATTAATTCAGCCGTCAATCGTAATTAATCGAAACTTCTACCCTGATGCATGTTTACTGCATCGATAGGGATGTGGGATATATCTTGCATTTGGATTCTAAATTTAATGCATTTGCTTGTATTATTTCTAACTGTGAAAACTCTTTATGAGATTTTATTAAATGGTCCACGAAAATACTTTCAGGGGGTTTGTTCACCCACCTATACTTAACAACCTAAATTACCCTTTAAATACGCCCCTTAAATCTTTGTTGGCGATCACTTTCTAATATACAGACACCCTGGTCTGTGATACATATGCCTCTGTAGATACACACTAAAGATAGAGGTAGATAAAGTCTCAGAGATGTCGATATAAAAAGTAAAAGAAATTAAGGTGGTTAAAATCAATTCCACCATACATTTGACCAGCAAAGTCTTTTTTTCGAAAAATGCTTTCCTTTCGAAAAGAATACTATGATATTCCAAGTTCTGAAAAAAATCATCCATCTAGAGTTCCTTCAAGAGATTTGAAGTAAATCTTCGTGAGGTTTGCTCTCCATATTGTCTACACACAGGACTAGAAATGAGTTAAATAATGGTTGATGCACTTTTTTGAGCAAATGTGGGGGGAGGGCTATTCTGGGCATCTGCCAAGTTAATTTGCTTCTTGATGGTACACAACTCGGTAAGGTTTTACAATACCGGACCCATCCGTAATTTCTATCCTACTTCTTATACTCACGAAATACGTAGTCCCGATGAAGTATCTGAGGTTAACATGTGGGGGTGACGTGTTGAAATTGTTAATTGACATGTAGAAGTTGTAAAATAAGCTTTTCAATTACCGCGATCGTTCTCCGTATACAAGCATGGAAACCATGTTTGTTCAACGTAGCGTTCACTTGTTCAGTAACCTGCGTGGTGTGAGGAAGATGGCGACTTTGAAGGTAGGAAATAATGTTCTTTCTTTCGTAAGTTTTTTTAGTAACTTTTAGTTGGGTACATATTCATAATACAGGACATTCGTTCATATTTCGCATAGTCAATAATTTAGGACACTTGATCACGATTGTGTAGTTAAAAATTGCCGCTCAAGTGCTACGAAACTGACTTTTTTTTTACGGTGCCCCACAAACCATTCACGCATAGCCCCACAAACCATTCACGGTAAGGTTAGGTTAGGTTAGGTTAGGTTAGGAAAACAGTTAAAATTTCGTTCTAAAACGTAAAATATTGAAATGACCATTGTTTTCGTGGAGAAATCCATGGTTTCTGCTCCGATCGCGGACCACTCAATTTCGCTTATTTTGCAATTTCTACACGTGACCCCCAAATTTTAACTTCAAATTCGTGATTAGGATGCCTCAATTAGTGAGTATGCGAAATATTACAAAAATCGGGAAGGGGTCCGGTATTGTAAATTCGCTCTGCAAATATTCTCATCAAGAATGTTTTCCGGGTATAAAAAGACGACCGTCAGTTAGCTGTGCATGCTCTTGTACTTGTACGTTGATTAATCTAAAGAGATCAATAAGGTTCTAGCCTTATACAGAGTGTCCCACTCGTAAGGGGACAAGAGTTAGGAGTTACGTGAGAACATCCGCCGTGAAATCCAGGCAGTCACGCCGAATACTCTGGCAGCAACATTCACGAACACGCAGCGCCGTGTTGAACTGTGCATACAGGTGGGGGGAGGTCACTTCCAGCACTTCTTGTAATGTACCTTCATTTCTCAACCATAAACGTATGTCATGTACAAATTTGGTTTCATATCCTCTTTTATTAAGATTTTTATAACACTTTTTCCGGGGCCCCTTACGAGTGGGACCTTGGGTTTTAGCTTGCCTTGCGAGAATCTGCCAGCTGGAGATTCAAACATGATTCACATGATTTTTGCGAAGGATTTTCTTCACACAACAACCAGAACTGAAATAAAATTGTTGGTGAGTTATTCACAACAGATTCTAGTCAATAATAATAATAATAATAATAATAATAATAATAATAATAATAATAATAATAATAATGATAATCTCACCATACGTCGCAACGAAAGCTATTTGAGAATAAACGCGCGGGCGTGGCAAGTCAACTCAACTCAACAAAATTTTATTGGACTTACAGCTTTACATGTGGCTGTTTACGCCCAGCCTACATTTTAAATACATAAGATACATTTTAACATAAATTTGACACACAAAGTTCCAATACGCTCTTAAATAACTTATTTATATAACTACATTCAATCATTCATTAACAAAAATAAATTACAATTTTATATCAGCTTGTCTCAAAAAAGCAAGTATAATATATGCAATTCGAATATCTGGTGCATACAGCATTGAAGTCAAATTAATGGGAAAAGGAACACTAATTTTTGATAATGTTTTGTATAAAGTCTTTCAGCTTGCACTTATAAGACAGATACATACAGGTGGGGTTAATTACTGAGAGTTAAAGATCGCTGGCTAACGAGAAAAGACGTACATGTGAAGCAAATTAGTTTATGAGAAACGTAAGTGTAATCACGATTGCGCACTATTTCAGTACGAAGCCTCCGGGTAGTGAAATGTGTAAAATATTAAAATACAAATTATAAATGTTTGAAGTATTATTTTTCTCGCTAGGTTAAAGCTGAATGTTGATACAGAATGAGGAATAATTATCTTGCACATATGTTAAAATTTGGAATATTGAAGTTACTTTATCGTTACTTAGAGGTCACTGCAATCAGTATGCAAATTAAACTTTTTGCTGTGGAAGAAACCCAACCCACTTATTAATTCGTTTATAGAGAAATAGGTGCATGATGTTACGACGTCAAGTGCAAATCTGTATTACTGAATGAACTGATACTTGCCTTATGCAGATCATGTTTCCTAGCATTTACCACGTGCAATTGTTGTTATTAACTCTTTTGTTTCTATCGGCAATTGCAATTCACGTTATACAATTTCAATTATTTGAAATTTTTAAAATTAATGCCACACATTCTTCATGATAAACATAAAATTATACGTAACTTGTATGTCAAGTACATAATATTTATTGTCCAGAATATATTGCGTTTACTAAAATGAATCTATTGATATTAGGGATCTCGGCATACTTTATGTGGCACTCTTAATTCAATATTACAATTTAATCTGTAAGGATTTTCTTCATAACTCGAATTGCTGAGTAAGATTTTAATAATAAACGAGAATATTTTGATTTTTATAAATACTCATTTTTCTCTTTATATAATTCAATTTTCATGTACTATATGTTCTTCTTGCATAACGTAATTAGCTTTCCTTTGTAGGGAACAAATATTTAGGTTTTATAGGTACCTAGAGAAAACTATCAATACACTGCAAGTCCCGATTGTCTTGGGGACAGCGCCAGAATACCTGGCCTGGAAGAAGATATTGATAAATTAGGGTGGGCATATGTAAAATGTAGACATTATTAAGTTTCACGACAATGTGCCCAATCGTTTACTCTCTCTCTCTCTCTCGTCTCGAAACTGGCTCGAACTCCTTGAACTTGGTCAATACATATTTAGAGAGAGCGCCTATAATGTAAGCAACCACATATAGACGAAGGCAATTTCCACCAAAATGTACGCTTTCAAGACACAGATAGCAATTTTGACAAACGTGGCAAACATTGGAACACAGCAAGCCTTCAAATTTAGGTTCCTTTTGGATTGTGACCCATTTACACCCCGGTGCTAAGTCGAAAATTGAAGGTACTTAAATTCCTTTAAACTTGTATGGGTTTTTACTTAGTAATGTTCTGTCGCACTGACGATTTCTCCTTCTTATGTAGCTTTGGAGTCCCATGATAGTATTTTCTTTTGTTTGTAACAATAGTTTGTTTTATATATATAAGAACGCGTAAAATGAGACAGTCCCTGGCACCTCCAATTTAATCCACAATTCTTTGTAACCTAACTAACTCTCTAGCCTTCTTAAACCTGAAGGTTTACGGCTGCAGGTTTAGCCTTCCATCTGTCCCTATCCTGGGCAAGATCAATCCAATCTTTTCCATCCTTACCGATTTCCTTTAGGTCCATCTCAACGTTATCTCTCCATCTTCGTCTTGACCTTCCTACAGGAAACCACCAGGTTTCCCAACAAGAATCCTGTAAACTCTTCTCTCATCTCCAATTCGTGCCACATGGTCTGCCGACCTAAGTCTTCTTGATTTAATAATTCTAATACAGGGTGGACCTCTATAAAATTCAAGTATAATTCCCGGTATTCAAGGCGAACTTTACAAAAATTCAAGGGTTCAAGCAGATGTATTTGTATTTCAATCTTACGAATTGCCGCCACTCCCCCCTCCCACACACACACGCACACACAAGTAGTAACAATATTTTGCATTTGCCATTTCACATACTCAGGCTCGAAACACATCTAGAAACACAAGTCAC
Organism: Lepisma saccharinum; assembly: GCF_977018435.1. Lineage (NCBI taxonomy): Eukaryota > Metazoa > Arthropoda > Insecta > Zygentoma > Lepismatidae > Lepisma > Lepisma saccharinum. The sequence goes on from NW_028143180.1 coordinate 71,300, forward strand.
AAATGTTACGAGATATACAAATCTAGGAAAAAATTAATTGTACAAGAATTTCAAACTCAAAATTTAACTAATCAACTTCAAGATCTCTTACAGACCTTCCGTCTGTCATAGATTGTTCTGTAAATGACACTAACAAAGTACAAGGTTTGAGAGAATTGTGTTTTATTTTCTACGCAGCTTTATTTTTCTTCCTCGATAAAAATAAAAGCTAAACTGTGAAATACATGCTTCAGGGCATTTATAAGAAGTATATTTATAGGCACATAAGTATATTTTATTAATCCATGAATAAAATTGCAACTTTTCACGTCTACGGATAAAAATTCAAGCAGAATTCACGCATAATTCCCAGAATTCCCGGTGAGTTGCCAAACTGTAATAATATCTGGACATGAATATATATCATGCAGTTCTAAATTATGTAACTGTCGCCTCATCTCGTTTAGATCCAAATATTTTATTTTCAAATACTCTTTGTAACCTACGACAACGTTCAAGTATTTCTTAACAATGAACTGAGTAAATGCTACCTCCGACCTTTTCCTTATCTACTTTCCGAGAGAACAAGGTTTGTTTACGATGTCTCTAGATTGAGCCGATTCAGAGTCAATCAGAGTGCAGTACGGCCGCTTCAAAATGCGGTGCAAGTTCAAGGCAACCTGCTCGAGGTAGGGGTAAGGCCGTCGCACGCTATCCCGTCAATGATGAACTCGATTCTTTAATCCGAGCACCACGGCGCCTGGCATTAACAAATGACTGTCGACAACCAAAATGGCGCTTCTTAATTAAGCGCCATTGTGACGTCAGAGCGTGCGGTCCGAGGTTTCGGCGTCTTGAGGTGGGTGGTAAATGAAACGGCTTGAAGATCAAAAGAGATCTTCGGAACTAATTTACCGCATTCTTAGCACCGGTTTCTTTCTTCTTCGAGCGCTGTCGCTTTTTTTTTACCCTCCACTGCCATATCGTCGCTGTATTAGCGTGGATTTTATAGTTCATTACTGCCGGGCACCATTATGCTCATTAGTTGATTAGTCGCTCTTAACCCAGTATGCCTTGCGGCTTCTTCTTCCGAGACCTTTTCGCGGCGTCTCCATTATCACTCTCCCAGGCCCCTTCGGAGAAGCTCCCCTGGCAACAATGCTCTGAATCCAAGAATGGAGTAGATTAATCACGCCTCGGGATTTACAGATAAACTAGCAGTTTAGAGCCTCAGAGGATTAGCTACTCTCTCTCCAACAACAGTTCTAGTTCGTGGGCAAAATACTGCATCTTCAGTAAACAGTCAAGTTTGGCAATTTCTTCCATACAAAAGGTCCAAGTTCCCGAAATGAATTTATACTTATTTCGTTTGTTGGGGTTAGATATGAATCAAATTCTGCTCTTATAAAATCTGAATATTCATAACTTCAGTAGAATATGCAACGAATGCGTTTAAATCTAATTGCTGCTTTCAATCAAGCACACAAACACAAAAATAAATGCATCAGTTGATAAGGTTTGTAGCTCAGACAAATGTTGAAGTGGATCCGTGAAAGATGCAGGAAGGTGCATAAAAACACGTATAAGTTGCTGCACTAAAGTACAGCTCGTCAGGGGTGCCCATCCCCCCCAAGGCAAATGGCGCATTCCCCCATTCGCACCATCAACCCATGTCGAAAGTTACTCTTTCTCTTAGCTTTACTGAACACTATACTTGATCTGCCCCTCCTCCCTAAACAGGGGGCCAATCTCTCAAGACCACCCCTAAAATCGTTCATCATAATCGAGAATATCGCCCGTCTTGTAATGCAGCTATAGTATAAAAACTTCACATTCACTTCATAAAAGCGCCAAACACGCATCCTATATAACAACACATCATTGCGAGTGAAGCGATCAAGAAAATTTTTACACCGATTTCTTTGGAGGCTTTCAAGAATATTAATTTAATAGGGTGTCAATACTTTCTTAAGATCCCTAAATATTTAGTCCTTTCCAGCTTCTCCTTGGCACGTTCGAGGTCGAAAACGCGTGGATACCATATCGCTAAATATCTCCCTCTTAAAAATTAATACCCAATCAATTTTAGACTTACTGTTGATATTGAAGAGTGAATAAGACAATAGCGATACACAAGAATTGGATACCTCTCAATTTAATCCTCAATCCCTCTGTAACTAAAATACAAGCCATAATCTAAGACCTAGAGTTGGATACTGCCCCCCCCCCCCTCAAAGTTTAATTGAGAATTCCCCCCAGAACCCATGTTTCAATTAAGGCATAATATGTTAAGAGTTGGATATTTCTCCCTCTGTCCCCCTTCGATAATACCCTTAGACACTTTGTTTTCTTCATGTAATGGATTAAATATGGTGCATTTAAGGTGTAGAATCTTTACATGTATTTTGGAAAAATATATAAATGTTGAATTTTATATTATTTGAAGGGAAAAAATCGTCCCCAAAAATTCGATGGCGCAACCTGCGCCGTAATCCTCCCTCCCCTGTGGGCACCCCTGCATCTCGTCGTAGAAATAATTTCTCATTTGCACCATATTATGATGCACTTTGGCGTTACCTTTACAAACAATATACAAAAATTCATCAAACTGTAAACCTTATTATTGGCAATGGAATAAAAAGAATACTTTACTGCATTAATCGATGCGTTTCTGATGCATCAAGTAGATTTGATGCATTTGATGATCTTCGTCTCGTTCTCGTCTGGTTTCCGGTACCATCTCCACCGCATCGAGTTCAACTCGACACGAATCACGCTCACTTCCCACGTTGCCATCGGACCTTACCTTCAGACAGAGCAGCTGCTCCGCAAAGACCACCAGAAAGGTCAAGAAATGAATTAAGGAGGAGCCCTCACCTCGCTTCCCGGTCAAACACTGGCGAAACCCTACATTCCCTGCGGTGACCTTTTCTTCCCAGCCGCATCCGCACGGAGACTCTACGCAGGTCGAAATACGCCATGGATCTTTCATGGATTCGTTAATCATTACCCATCATGCACAAGAAACGTCGTACCTGGCTTGAACTTTCGTACTCTCTGCCTCGCCATTCGAAAGTCGGCGTTGGTTTTTATTTAGTAAGTCTCCCTGCCCTAGAATCATTGCCGAGTGTTTCCTGGGAAATCTTGGAAGATCGGGACAGCTGATGATTTATATGAAATGTCAAGGGGACGTTTACATAATTTAACTTCCTACAAACTCTGCTCACTGAAATAGATGATATGTTCGTGTTGACAACACTGACGATACATCACTGTGCGAATTAAGCTTTTGCTATCGGGTGGAAGGGGGGGGGGGTGCCCACTCAATGGCGTATTTGTGATTTCATTTTGGGAGGTAGGTTTCTTCTTGGATATGCAAATTTGTTTACGTTACCAGTCAATAAATTAAACTATTGCCTTGCGGTTCTAAATACCTTAGAACATTGGTCCTAACCTAAGTCATTAAATATTATGCTAACATTTACACGTAATTTAGAAACATTTTGTTACACTCTAAGAAAACCTCAAATTCATTCACAAGAAGAGCTATCGAATCAATCCGAACACACACTCAGAGAACTAAATGCATCATATCGATTGATGCACCAGAATGCATCGATTGATACACTAAAGTGTGTTTTATGGTTTCTTCAAAGAATCAGATTCACATTTGATGCATTTGGGTGCATTTTTGTATGTCGTGAAAGAAACACCAAAGTGCATCATTTGATTCAAGTGACGATTTCTCTCAGTCGAGATGCACTTCAATGCATCAGTTGATGCGTTTTGATGCACCAGAATGCATCTTTTTTGATGATTCACTTATACGTTTCGTCTGAGCTACATAAACTCTGTAGCTCAGAACAAACGTTTGAGTGCATCATGCAAAAAGATGCAGGAAGGTGCATCAAGGAACATCAACTGATGCATTGAAGTGCATCTCGACTGAGAGAAATCGTCACTTGAATCAAATGATGCACTTTGGTGTTTCTTTCACGACATACAAAAATGCACCCAAATGCATCAAATGTGAATCTGATTCTTTGAAGAAACCATAAAACACACATTAGTGCATCAATCGATGCATTCTGGTGCATCAATCGATATGATTCATTTAGTTTTCTGTATGTATATGTTAAGCCACAATTTGAACAATAGTGCTCTCATCAACCACAAGACTGAAAACATTTCCGTTTTGTAAAACCTCTGCACCCAACGATAATGTAGACAAGTATTCAATGGGCTGTTTAAAAATAGAACTTCAGGCATGAAGTAGGATGCAATTGGTTTAAAGGTTAATTAACTCTTTCAAGAATGATTTTTCAATTGTGTTTACCATAGTTAAGAAATGATGATTTCAATCCAATTTTATTTCAGAGGGATAAAAACATCCCTGGCAGGACTAAAAATAATTTCCTTTTGCCGGGTATAACAATTTTTGTGGGGGGGGGGGGGAGAAACCGGCAACTCCCACGTTAATTCGCACACTGCGATACATAGAAAACTAAATGCATCAAATCTATTTGATACACCAGAAACCCATCGAAAGTATGTTGTTTTTTTTACCTTTGGCAACAATCAGGTTTACAGTTTGATGCATTTTCCCATATGATTTGTAAAGGTAACGCCAAAGTGCTTCACATGATGAAAAGGAATTTTTTCTCTGTCGATCTGTATTTTAATGCAACAATTGGTGCGGTTTTTTTTTATGCACCTACCTGCATGTTTGTCTTTTGGTCTGAGCTACACACTTTATGCATTCTTGTTTAAGCTGATCCATTTACTTTTCTGTATGTACAAAACAAAAAGATTGATTGATTGATTTACTTTATTTTACTTCGCTTCTTGTGCTACTTTTGGCTAATTTGCGAAGATGGGGATGAGTGATGATATGATGAAATTGATCAATGGACACTCACAAACATCCATGCCCAGGCCTGGATTCGAACCCGGGACCCCTGGCGTCGTAGCGCGATGTGCTAACCACTCCACCACGGGGGGGGGGGGGGGGCTAATCAGAAAAGAAAATGCATCAAATTTAATGTATGGACATCAAACATACCAACTGATACAACTGTTCGTGTAATTCATTTTTTCGTTGATCAAACTTCTGATACGATGCAATGTATCTGTGTACTTGAATCACATTTTAATGCATTTTCTTGCATTTATTCGTTTCGTTGCTGATACGACTGGTTTACTGTTTATGCATTTTTCGTCTAGTCTTCTAAATATAAAATATAACATAAATGTTATTACTAAAGATTTGATAAAGTTTTCAAACACAGAAAGTTGAAAATGACTAGCATTTAATACGCGGTGCAACATTATTTTTTGCATTATGATCAAGGATAGCTGATTCTAACTAGGACAAATTTTATTATAAGAATTCAAAATAATTTAATTCTATTATGAAGGAAAGGTATAAAATATTCGTACTTTGTTGATATACGGTTGTTTACTTTGATTCTTTCATATTTACTAGAATGATAACAAACACTCAGAGATTATAATGTTAAAATTTCATCTTCAGATACCTAATAGTTTATGTGAAAAAGAACATGAAATTACGACGAAAGCTAACACAGGCAATTGAAACTCCTATAAGGCACCTCCAAATAAACTAGTCTCCAGCCAGGGTGGATAAAAATCATTTTTGATAATTTGTTTTATTTAAATCGGAGTTTTTGGATTTAAATCGATTTAAAAAAAATTAAAAAAAAATAAATAAGTAAAAAAAAGAACACCCTTAAAATTGCTCGTGTGGTTTTTGGCACCATAGATATGTATATATGTCTTTTTCCTGCTAAACAATCCTGTAGAATATTTGAACAGTTTGATTAAAGCAAATAAAAAAAATATATATGTAATACATTTTTCTGTTTCTGATACTCTATATGTGAAGCTACTGTGGAAATGTTTGTTGGGTGTGTTAATGAAAATTTCAGTAACTTTTCTTCCAGTGGAACTAGTTTGCAAAATATCAGCTGCCATGTTTATTTACAGTTTAATTTTAATGATATTATTTACGGGTTAACATGATTGATATTTAGTATATTATTATGCACAAAAGATTGCTATTTTTGCCTATAAAAATGATTGAACTTTTAATGAAGAGAAATTTAAATGTGTTTACAGTTTGCATATTACATTTCCTTTCGTATGAGCTTCACCCCATCAGTACATAACGACCCAGTTAATTTAATATCATCCATAAGCTGATATCTCTTTCTTCCACGGACTTTTCCTCCTTCAACCATTTCCTCCAAGGCATCGCTTAGCAGGCAGTTCCTTCGTAGACAGTGTCCTAACCAGTTTCTTTTCCTCTTCTTGATGGTCTCCAGTATAGATCTTTTTTCACCAACTCTTTTCAGTACGGCTTCGTTTCTTACCTTGTCCGTCCATTTTACAAGCTCCATTTTTGCCATGTCCACATTTCAAAAGCTTCGAGTCGTTTCTCTTCATTTCTTCTCAACGTCCAGGTTTCTGCACCATATAGTGCTACACTCCACACAAAACATTTCACTAATCTCTTCCTTAGACCTATGTCCTACATATATTCCATAGGCTACCGAACCAATTTAATATCATCTCAAACCAAGTAGATATTTTCAGTTCATATTCGTCTTTTATCACCAACTTAGAAAAAAATGTACATAAGTAATGCATTGTTAAAGTAATCTGTTTACCGTGGTACTGTCTTGGCTTGCTTATGTTTATATTTATGTTTATATTTTGATTATTTTATTTTATCTTGTTTCGTGTGTTCTTTTTAACACTAGGGAACTGTTTTAATGTTGTGTCTTTCCGGTTTAAAATGGCTTCTGCTGTACTGGAAATTGCAATAAATAAATAAATAAATATATGCACATGTATTTTGTTTCTTTTTCCTCTTTCTTAGAGCCTAAAAAACACCAAATAATTACGAGATTCATGTACTTTCACCAAAAGGGATTTTTTTGTCCTCCCCGACGGCGCAGCGGTAGCGTCGTCGCCTTGTAATCAAGGGGTCCTGGGTTCGATACCCGGTGGAGGCACAAGTGGTTTGGACTCCACTCTAAACTGTAGGTCCAGTCCCGATTAGCCTTACTGCGCATAAAGTGGACTTAAAACAACATATCGAATCGAACATATCGAACATTCTTGTCGTTTTCCTTTCATCGTATTGTCACTTATCCGCCATGTTTAATATCATAGTACAAGTAATAGACTTGAATTGAATAAAGCGTGGGTCACGCACAAGAACGTATTAAGGGTGGGGGTCCATCCCGAAAGACTTACTAAGCACTAAAATTAAATAATCAAAATAAACTAAAATTAAGTGATGAAAATATATTTGTTGTTTAATCGAGGGTTGTTTACTTCCGCCGTACTTATTGAAAGGCAAGGATTATCATACGACTTTGAATGACAGTACCAAAGAAGATTAATGCAAGATTTATTACTACTAATAATAATATGCATAAAAATATTACCAGGAATCTTAGTTCTTGTCAACTGCATCTAACATCCTTTTTTTATATATTTAATAAATATTCATTTCTTTGTCTATTTGACATTAATTTCCTTGCCAGGTATTTTACATATACGTAAGCTAGATAATGAATACGTGCTGTTATATCACTATAATAATACCGTCTTTTAACCTATTCATATAATAAAAATATATTAATTTGAATATTTTAATAAATACTATTTTAATTAATTTAATATAATTATAATTATTTTATTTTAAACATAATTTTTGTAGCTGCTGTTGTTATATTATTATTTTGAGACAATTGGTTTACCCCCCCCCCCCCATATATATTCTTAGATACGTGCCTGGTCACGCAGCATGGCCGTGTAGGCTCGAGTCTCTTGGGGGGAAGCATAACAATTTTTCCCCGGAGATTTCGCCCAGTGTATTGGACCGGTGGCCACCCACATCGTGAGGAAATTGGGGAGCTATGAATGAGTAGCGTAACCCGGTCATGGAAACCTACAACGACTGGAGGTTCGGCGTGCTGGCCACACGTCACCTCGTAACTAGTTGGATGATCAGCCATCTCTGCTGAAGCATGTGGGGCGAGGCTGGCAGTCGTTAATTGTGCCCTGGTCCTCAAGGGCTGTTGATCCACGAGTTATAATAATAATAATTATTATTATTATTGAATAAAGCAACCAGCCATTGTTAATGTTTTCAGGTAACAGATACATGTGTACTTTATAAATATAGGTTAGGTTAGGTTAGGTTAGGTTAGGTTTATCTATTGTTTCTATTACCTGGTACTAAGGCAATACGTGGCAGTGTACAGTGTTTCAAGAATTCCATACCCAAGAAACACGACACCCGTGCCAAATGGAATAGAAGAGACAAAAATAAGAATTTCAACCAAGACGTGGGGACAAGGTCACATCACACATTAGAAGGCAGGGCAACAAAGTTGTCGAAACTTCAAAATAATTTAACCCGCCATGGTAAGTCTTGATCTTGATTGACCTTATACTTATGGATTTAGTTCACTCGTTTCTTACCGAAAGAACAGTTGTGCCAGTTTTTCAAAGGAAATCAGAGGTCACTACTCTAGAAAGTGTGTGGCCAAAAGATTACACAGTGTGCTAGAAAATCGTGCACAAATAAACAAATATTCCGCTCAAGAGACGAGGATAAAAATTATAACATTAAAAGAAAAATCCGTTTAAACCGTTTAAAAACAATAGTAAAGTACTGTAAATGAGGCAATTTGCTTTACTAATTTTCGTTAAACTATCTATTATCCGCAAAACTTTCTTTCACAATTTTTCAAAAAGTGCCATTGAAACTTACTATTTTGTTGTCTGTTCTAATAGAAATATATTTCCTATTTAACAATTAGCGTTAGTAACAGACGTTTAAACCAAAAGAATACCAACAATTCTAAATGTTTCCAGGTAACAAATATATACAAACATACCACTAACAATAACGAAGTTAAATGTCACGTATATATTAAAACAGACCATTATACATTTATGGGTTTAGTTTACAAGTTTTGCACCGAAAGAACAGATCTGAGCGGTTTCAAGGAAAGTCAGAGGTGACTGCTCCAGCAGCTATGAGTGTCGAAAAGGAATACTCCATTGCAATTTGTGGAAATTTCCAAAATGGGATACAGTCGCACAAGGTATGTGATAAAACAAAATGCTTTAAAAAAAAACATTCCGGCTCGAGCCATATTGACTAAGACGTAATTTTTCTTCTGTGTAAAGTAAATTATTTCGACGACCCGCTGTATATAATATGTTATATTTCGAATCTTCGATACAGGCCTCCCCGATGGCGTAGTGGTAGCGTCGTCGCCTTGTAATCAAGGGGTCCCGAGTTTGATACCCGGTGGAGGAACACTTTAAACTGTAGATCCAGTCCCGATTAGCCTTACTGTGCATAAAGTGGACTTAAAATACCAACTCAATCGAATATTCGATACGGAACCGAGACTTGAGTTTGAGCTAGAAACAAGAACGAGAGTAGGCCGAGATTAAGACAAGGCTTAGTGAAGTCTCATCTTGTCTCATCTCGATAACATCCCTATATGGAGCAGCTCGGTGTCGTTCACTCACAAAGTTCAATAAAGCTACATTTTTAATTTTAAAATTTTAAATTTTATTGTATTATCAAATTAAGAGTAGAATGGCGGTATAATTTTCCGGGTGGGAGGGGGGGATGCGGCTTGGTGGGGGGGTGTATGGTGCTTACTACCGTTTAGTTTGGACTTAATGGGGGGATTTAAATGACGTGGTACTTCCCACTGTTTGGTCTCGACTTGCGGTAGGGTTAAAGTCTTAAGTAGCATACTGATCTTTGTTGGTCAGGGAGGTGGGGCGGGATGAGGACGGAGCGGGGGGGATATTTAGGTACCGTTGTGTGCCGCTTATTTGAAAAGTTAGCCACGATTCCTAAGCAGGAAATCGTTTGCAAAATACACTCCGTCTCGGGAATCTGTGGAGCAAGGCTCCATATAACGGAGAAATCGAGTGCGTGGAGCAAAGCAGTGTGCGCTGCTGCAAACGGCTGGTAGCTGGAACTGCCTTTTCTCCTCCATGGTTCTCTCTCACGTATTCATTGGTCGAGCCCTCTCGAGTTACCGCTTTCACATGTGAGAATCTGTTTGCTGTTTCTTCCCAAAGTGCACTGATGACGTCAAGTTTAATATCATCCATTGTACGTCTAGCTGCGCTACTATCATAGGTATTAATTAGACAGGGTTGTTAAAGATCCAGGAATTTTAAATAAATTCAATTCCGATCCAGGAGAGAAAATCCGCAAGCGTAAATGGGTTCTGGATCGTAAATAACCCTTTTATCTGTAAATTATTTAAATTCTGTCCATGAACCTTTTTCCGGCTCTGGAACCTTATATCAGGGTCAAATACGGTCCAGGAACATTTTCTCCGAATCAATTTAAATGCGGTCCAGGAACATTTCCTACGGATCAGTTTAAATAGGGTCCAAGTTCCGTACTGAAATGAAACAATACGCAACATGGACCAAACTTAAATTATGCGACAAAAAAGGTTCCGGTCCTGTTCCGTAACCCAATAAAACCCATTAAAATTTATGGGTTCCTGTACCTTTAACAACCCTGGAATTAGATGTGGTCACATCTAATACTCAAAAGTATTTCGGATATTCTCTTTGTTCCACATTTTCGGATCTGCTCCATGCCCCTCAAAAATCCTGGGTACAGGCCTGTTCTTTTCTGCTAATTTTGGCTAATCGTGACGTCAGAAAGCCCACGTCAGGACAAACTCAACGTAGGTGGCGAGATCGTTGAGTCCAGGACTCAAAGCGCTCGTCCATCGATGAGACAAAACATGAATAATGAAAGAGAGAGAGAGGAGACAAAACATGAATAAAGAAAGAGAGAAGGAAGAACTTAGAGCAGTGGTTCTCAAACTTTTTTCTCATTGTACCCTTCAGTTGTAACTAAACGATTAATGTACCCCACCATAGGTTTTCTCCGAATAGTGGGTTTTGGGAATTTTCTTTGGCTGTCTGATTGGTGAGGCGTTTTTCATATGTTGGAGGCGTGTATCCGCAATAGAGCAAAATGGCATTCGGTCTGTATGTGGACAGTTGGTAAACAAATAAACATTAGAATCCTTTGTTTATTATTTTATTGGGTGTTCCTACGTTTACCATCCTTATGATGAGTTATAAGAATAAACATGTGGAACACATGTACGCGTGTGCTAAGAAGTATATAACAAACTATAATTTACATATATTTTTTTCACAGTTATTAAAAAAGAAGAAAAGGACAAAAATAAGTTTGTAAACAAAGTGTCAAGCACAATTTTGGAGTTTCTATTGTAAATCCTCAGAGTTTCTAGTGAGAAGAATGTGCCTGCATAGCCTGACACCGTTTCTTGATGCCTGGTTCTGCACTTGAAACTTTCAAGCGGAGATTCGACTCCAAATTTCGTCTATTATAGATTTCGAACGAGTATTTTGTTTCAAAACACATGAAACAAAGATAAGAGTGTCAGTGACAAAAACAGCCTTATTTTCCTGTTGAATGTTAAAGCTATGGAGTCTGCTCTACACAAATGTTGTCGTGTGGCTATTCTCGACATTTCTCTTCCGTGCTGATCGCGTACCCCCCTTCAAGTCGTTCATGTACTCCTGGGGGTACGTGTGCCACAGTTTGAGAACCACTGCCTTAGAGTATGGAAGAGAGAGCCTAAACGTGTCTTCTTGGCGAGGGGAATGAAGTCGTGAGGGGTAGGGGTGAGGTAACACCGCCATCTTGGAAAGCGCCACAGTTACAGCTGATACAATGGTGGAAGTAGGGATTTGAGCGTGGAATGTTCGTTTATAGTGTATACTATTTGTGCATTACGGTGATATTGTGATTAGATAAGAAATAAGAAGCCATGAATCTGTGCGCAGCTTTTGGATGAAACGATCACAAGTGACAGACTATGATTATTATTATTATTATTATATTAAAAGGAGATTTTGCTACTCGATCCACTAGATGAGTGAATATTGAGCACAACTGTTTTCATAATGTTATAATCATTACTTTACATTTTATATAGTTAGTGTACTGAAACTTATAGTTATTGTATTTTATTATTAACTTTTACACACCCTTTTCAAGATTTATTTTTTAAAGTTAAGGGAAATTTTAATCATAAAGTTTTTGTTGAGTAACCTTTAACATAAAACTAAGTGTTTGAAACTTTGGAAACCGTGAATTCATTTATTATTTTGATGAAATGGTAGAGTATGAAAATATAATCTGGTTCCTCTGTTTTGCACTAAATTTTGTCGATCTAATGCAGTTTTTATTTTGGTTATTCTGTTCCTTCCATGAGGAAAAAATGGAATATTTTGAAACGATAGAAAGAAATATAGCGAGAGGGAGGGAGAAAATGTGTGTTAATAAATTTGCACATAACAGCCATCATGCTTTTATTCCAATCTTCTGTGTTGTGACCTTTTGAAATCGCCAGTGCATGAGAAAGATGTTCACTTATTAAATTTGTAATATTCGTACGCGCAACGTTGGAATTCCGTGCCGTTGAACATTAATTTGTTCCCCTTACGCGACCGCAAATAGTCCGAAGACAAGATAATTAATTGACGGGAACTGGAAAGAGCGAGTCGCGAAAAGGGGGGAATTTCGGAAAAAAAAATTTTTCTTTACCCTCGCGGAAAAATATGTCGTTAAAAAATAAAATCACACGGTTCGGTAAACGCGCTCTTCTGCTCCCATTCTTTCCCCATTATTTTTAAATTTTTATTTTTTCCTTCCTTTCATTCTCGTCTTCCCCCTCCCTTTTAAGTCTCCCCCTATCTTTCTGGAAATTAGCGTCTTCGCCTTAATGCCGCCGATGTTTTTACTCGGGTTGGGTTTTGCTTCACATGAAATGTGAAGAGGGAAACGTGAATTAACGGAATACAAGAATCGGTGTTTAGAAGTAAGAGCATTAGAAGTAACAGTTACTTTTTCCGACGACCTGTAACGATCTGGGGGACTGATGATGCCTTTGCTACAAAAATTGAATTTCAGAAATAATAATAGAGCCGATGTGGTCTATAGTTCCGCCGGGCCAGGAACCGACGCGGAGACCGCCTTTATGGCAGTGACCCTATGTTGCCGCGTTTACCCAATTAGGCCCACCGCTTTTGCAAAAGCCGACAGTGTTAAAATCCCCCCTCCAGAAAGCAGCCAGTAGGGAAAATGGATTTTGTCACACTAACCATTTGTACACCGGTTAGTACAGCGGCGGAATTATAGTTGAAGTCGACCTCCGTGACGAAGTGGTTATCACAGCCAGGGGTGTCTCGGGTTCGAATCCCTGGTAAGATATGGATCTTTGTGTTTGTCCTTGATGAGAAAAGTTGAGAATTGAGTAAAAATTTTATAAAAAGGTGAAAAAGGCAAAATTTCCCGTGCATATACGTAGCACCGTGCCTTGAAAGCACATTTAGGGATGTGGGGTAGGACCCTACACATTCTCGATCTCGACCATTTTGAAGGTGATGTGCACCACGCTCCGGCAACCTTTATCCCCACAGTGTTGCACCCCGGTACCCATCGCAAGTCGGAATAATTCCTACTTTAGTTCACCCACAACGGGAATCGAACCTGGGTCTCCCGCGTGGCAGTCAGACGCCATACCGACTACTCTAGTGATATATAAGATTAAAAAAAGAAACGAATGACAGGGGAAACTACTGCTTAGGAGTTTTCCTTTAAAGAAAAAAGTTTGTATGGTATCCGACTGCCACGCAGGAGATTCGGGTTCGATTGACGGTCAGGTGGGGAATTTTTCCAGCAATGCTCCTTGATGCTGAGAGGGCTCTGGGGTTCACCCCAGATGGGCACTTGGAGGGCAATTTTTTTGCCGGTAAGGTGGCAGGAGCATGCTGCTGACCGCATCACCTGCATATATAGCCGCGATTGTGAATATGTAGGGGTCTACCTCGACATGCCCAGTATGCCCTGAGGGTATGCTTCATTGTGCAGGAAGTAGCTTTACCATTTTACCTCATCCTTATTTTCATCCATATCCACGTTTACACGTTTCTCCCGTATTTGATTGATTTCCTTGATAATCCTTCATATTTACTTCGTTACGTATATTACCCATGGCCTCTCCGATGGCATGCAGGTAACATCGTCGCCTTGTTATCAAGGAGTCCCTGGTTCGAACCCAATTGCAGGCACGTAGTGGTTCGGATACCACATAACTTAGATCCAGGCTCAATTACCCTATCTGTGCATGCAATGAACTTAAACAGTATAATATATCTTACCTGAGACATATCTCATAAGAATATTGTTTCGTCCGTGATAACTAGGGCCCAGGACTTTACGTTATAAATAGGGACATTGAATTTTCGCGATGGGCGAAATCGCGAAATGTGAAAAAAGATGCAATTTTGAACATTCTGCACGTAACTACACCCCCAATGATGAAATATGCATGAGTTTTATTCGCGAAGTAATGCGGAATGTGTGCTTTTCCACGAAATGAACGTTTTTCGGAAAATAACCTTGAAATATCATCAAATGAAGTAGAAAACACGCAAAAACCGGCAATCGAGGTTTTGCGCGCAAACTGTCGATTTGTAACGAAACGTTGGCCTAAAGTTTCCTACCATTTGCAGCTGAAGAACGTTTTATCTTTGATCACATCAGGAAGACGCTGCAAGTTGGGATTTCCCATGCACATAATCTCATTTCGAAAACTTCGCTCCCTGTCAAGCTGCATTCCTTTCTTCCCCGGAATGTCTGCTCAACTTCCAGTTTCATTGAACTTGCTAGCTGTAGCAGCGATAAGATTAGTCTGTTCCCGCACATCAAGGGAAACAATGGTGTCATTTGTGTTCAGTCATGAATGAATTTTGTTTATCATCATGTGATTTTCAACATGTGTTTGTGTATGTGCAGTAGTGATTATTTTATTTGTTGGACAGCAAGGATATCCTTTAAATACATACAATGAATAAATCACTTGAGATATGCAATATAGAAATGAAGTGATTTTGTGTTGATGTCTTCTTTTTGGTTGGACATCTAAGTACTTGTGTATGTGTACAGTATATAAAAATGAAGTAGTTTATCAATTTATAGCTCTTTTGTATGTTGTTTCTTCTCATAATGAAAAAGTGTGTGCCAATTATTTTTTTCTTTTCCACCGCTGGTATATACCGCTGATCTAACATTTTATTTACCGCTCTCCTCAGTTTTTACTTACCATAAATTTGTCTCCCTAGTTATAACATATTATTTATTAGGCATCGGATCAAATACTGGGGTATGATTCCCATGTATCTGATTAAAATCAGCCGAAATATACGAACTTGATCAGGCATATTTTGACATATTTTATCAATTTCGCGTTTTTACAACATATTTCTTCAATTTTCTCCTAATAAGACATATTTCTGTATAATTTCGTAATTGTCTTGCATACAATAGGTTATTTTATATTCTTTTCTTAGTACTTTTACCACAACTTATAGTTTATATTATCGATGGCAGGATAAGGAAATTATGCCGAAGAAATTGAAAGCAGATGCCGTCATTTCTTACCAACTATTACAGAACAATAATACCCCCCTTTTTTTATCCCGTCGATAATTGATAGCTGTGCAAACATTATTGAGGAAAAATGTCCGAAGTCACTGTGCGGGCACGAGATTTCAACGTAAACAAGCTTCAAATGCTCTCATTTCTTTACCCTTTTTTTTCGCTTCTCACAACAACCAATCAAAAGTAAAAATAACATTCGGTACATTTCAGCCCCTTCTATTCTACACTATGTGGAAGAAAGTCATTGGACACAACATGTCAGCGGATACCATCATTTGTCTTGCCATCAATGGGTGGTCGGTCCGCCTTTGGCAGCGATAACAGCAGCCACTCGTCGTAGTAAGCTTGGCACAAGGTTGTGTAGTACACCGAGTGGGATATTCCGCCATTCCTCCTGCAGTACAGTCACCAACCCTGGCAGTGGAGAAGGGCGAGGCGATCGCGACCTCAATCGGCACTCCAATTCGTCCCATGATCTTCGATAGGGTTGAGGTCAGGACTCTGAGCAGGCCAATCCAGTCGGGTGACATTATTTTCTGCATACCACTCTATGGTAGCCCTCGAAACAAGACAATTCGCATTATCGTCCTGGAACACACAGTCTTCGTTTTCATAGAAACGCCACAACGTGGGGAGCATGGAGTTGTCGAGAATATCTCGGTAGGACACAGACGTCATATGGCCATACACCGGCACCAGTGGGCACACGCCATGCCAGCTGAAACAACCCCAGAACATGATGCCACCACCACCATATTTCACTATGGGCACTACACACTTGGGTAACAGACGTACTCCGGGTAATCGCCATACCCACACTCTCCCATTTGATCGAAACAGTGTGAAGTGTAATTCATCGCTCTATAGGATCTTCCGCCATTGCTTCACCGTCCAGTTTCTCCGCTCTTTACACCATCGTAGTCTCTGCCGTTTATTGTTTTCTGTTATCAGGGAGTTGTGGGCAGCGGCTCGACCATGAAAACCGAGCGGATGGGCCTCCTTGCGAAGTGTCTTGGTCGAAACAGTCAAATTGGTCGCACTTTGAAACTCTTCTGCAATCGAATGCGTCAGACGGGTCCTGTTTTTCCAATGCCAATGCCAATGCTTTATTAACAGGTTTTTTGTAAGTATCGGGACCATTGTGCCCTTGACTTACTATCATGTTCTTACAAAAAAGTGTATATACAACATTTTTCTTGCTATAACCCGGGTCGACTGTCGGCCGGGATTTGGACAATAGTTCATCTGTATTATTTCACTAATTTGAAATTGTTGAGTTCCTTGTTATAATTTTGCATTGACAGAGGAAGGAAATAATCACTATTATTTTTCAAACCATACATAGTTCGGTGCACTGATGAAAAGTTCTAATCACAAACTACATTTTGCACATCACTTTAAGACACAAAACATAAAATAACCACATAGAATAATAATAATGATAACAATATATAAGTAACAATAAGTAACAAAGAAACAACAAAATCACAATCTGTGCTTTTATAGCTGCACTATCAAGGAACACTAATCTGCTCCATTGAAAACAGCACTTGAAATACTCATAAACAGGAGTATATGTAACACATAACATAATAATACAATAGCATTTTTTAATTTAGATTTGTTCAAAATTTCGGGGCATGGAGTGGGTCATCCGGACCTGTGGTCGAGTTCCAATGCCCCGAACCGCTGGATTTGGATGCTGTTGGATCTGGCTCCAGAAGTTGTAACACATGGCATATATAGCAGATTGAACATAATCTAGTTCAAGGTCCTCATGGATTTGTAAGATACGAGTATCTCGGCTATGACCAGTAATAAGTCGAGCAACATTATTCTGTATAATCTGCAATGTCCTTATGACTGAAGGTCGGAGATGACCCCAAGCTGGTGCTGCATACAGCAGCGTGGGACGTACCATCATCTTATACACATGCAAGCGAGTCGTCAGTCCCAAGGTAGGATTTCGGAGAACTGGGTACAATTGTCCAACTCGATTTTGTGCTTTTGCTGTCACAGTTGAGATGTGTTTATGGAAATTTAGTCTTCGGTCCAAAACCACTCCTAGATATGTGGTAAAAGGTTTGTCCGGTATAGAAGATCCCTGGAGTCGTAGAATCTTTGGTAGTTGTCTATGTCGACGTGTAAATAAAACCGCAGCATTCTTCAGTGAATTATACTTCATGCACCAGCGAGTAGACCAATCTTCCAACTCTAATAGTTGTTGTCTCATCCTGCTATAGCATAGATCTTGTAAAGGGCTATTTGTAAAGATGGCAACATCATCTGCATAGGTAGCTAGCATGCATCTATGAGTAGCAGGGATATCACTGGTATATAAAGCAAACAGAAGTGGAGATAAAACAGCTCCCTGAGGGACACCAGCATGTATGATCTTAACGGTAGATCGAGCACTTAAAAATTGCACCTGAAATTGTCTCTTTTGTAAATACTGATCCAATAATTGCACCAAATAAATAGGAACTCCCAATTCCGATAGTTTCACAATTAATCCAGAATGCCAAATTCGATCAAAGGCTTTGTCGGAGTCAAGAAATACCCCTAGAGTATGTCGACTGAGATTAAAGTTTCCTGTAACATACTCCACTACTCGGACCAGTTGCGTAGTAGTACTGTGATGTTGACGAAATCCGAATTGATGATACGGTAGCAAGCCTTTTTCATCCACCACAGCTTGTAATCGTCTGAGTAGTATATGTTCAAAGATTTTGCTAACATGGCTCAGAAGACTTATAGGTCTATAATTCTGTGGTAGAAGAATGTTCTTTCCTGGTTTTGGCAAGAGGATTATTTTTGCTAGTTTCCAACTTGATGGATAATAGCCGGTAAGGAATATAGCATTGAAGACTTTTGCTAGAAAAACTAACAATTTTCTGGGGCCGTTCTTCAGTTGTAATGTAGTAATAGTATCAAAGCCAGGTGCCTTACCAGGTCGAAGAAGATTTATAACACCTTTGACCTCTTGAGGGGTTGTGAGAAGTGGATAAGCTGTGAGTGGTTCATGACGTAATTGTTCCAGTCGATGTTGAATCTTCTGGATATAATTTCCATTATGCGGTTGATCTGGTGTGTGGAATTGGTCCTCCAGATGTTTGGAGAACACTTCAGCCTTCTCCTCTGGTGTGTACACCATGCCATTTGGACCCTGGAGAGGGTAGGCAGCAGATTGTGGATTCTTTCGCAGATAATTTCTTAATAATTGCCAGAATCTACTATCCTGCCTTGATATCCCAGAGAATTCGGTGTCCCAATCTGCCTGTCGCTGCCGAATAAGATATCGGCGAAATCGATCGTGAAATTGATTATACAATTGTTTGTAGCGATGGTTATAAGTTTGTTGCCATTTCCGTCGGAAATATTTTTTACAGTTCAGGAGGATCATACCCTCACGGGATAGACAGCCATAGTTATTGTATAACTGAGGGGTTCTGATAGTGGAGTGAAGATAAGAAGTTTGTATACCTGCTGTAAGGTTTTGTAAAGCCGAATCAATTTCGGCTGGGGTTTTTAAAGCTAAATGCAAGTCAATGATAGGCACTAATTGTCGAGTGTAAGCATCCCAGTCTGTTGTAACATGATATTTTGGAGGAGGAGGCTTCAATAAATTATGATGAACAATTTCAAAGAGTATTGGTTGATGGTCCGAGTCTAGATCATGAATAACATAGGGACCAGTCATAATATTTACACCTTGATATATCAAGACATCCAACACATCTGGAAGTCCACGTCCTCGTGGATAATGAGTGGGTTCTCTTGGGGCAAGAATGGGCAAGTTCAATTGTTGGAGACTTTGGAGAAGAGAGGCACCTCCACGGTTCACTACACGCGAATTCCATGCAGGGTTTTTACAATTTAGATCACCAGCTAAAATCACTTTGCGGCCCAAGCGAAAAACAGTCTCTAGTTCTTGTATAGGAATAAGCTGTTCTGGAACGTTATATCCTGCTATCAAAATTAGTGGGTCGGTGGTAGTTAATAGTTCAATTATTGTGATTTCTAAAGCTTCTAGAGCTGGATTTGGAAGTTGACGTGCAAATAGCGAAGATTTCACAACTACAGCCGTACCTCCTTTCCGTCCCGGGAACCGATCGTTTCTATAAATGGTATAATTTGCAATTTTCCATTTATTACGGGGTTTCAAGTGCGTTTCATTCACCAGAGCTATATCAACATTATATTCACGTAAAAATTGTTTGAAAGTCAGGAATTGAGTACGAACTCCATCAGCATTCCACTGAACACACGTCAATGTTCTACTTATCGGAGTACCTTTACGGGCCATTTCCGAAAAGGTTATCCAAAACATCCATGGCAACACTGAACTTATCTACGATTGTCTTGGCATGACTAATTCGCTGTAGACCAGATTTAATTTTTTGAAGAAAACCCCTGAAATCGAAAATTTCTTTTATGCTAGTCCAAATGTCCTTAAATTCCTGGCCTCTTGTATTAGTTTTTGTATTTGCAGCAGTAACATAACTCCTAGTGTTTGGTAGTGCAGGGAAAGCTGTCTGGTCTTGTAAGGACGGAGGTGATTGCTTAGGAGTGTCGGAAGAAGACTGTACACCATTTTTGCGGAGTTCTTGCGCTCGTTGTACACGTTGGAAAATTGGACAACCGCGAAAGTTAGCAGGGTGGTCACCTTCACAGTTTACACATTTAGCAGGTGATGTACGGTCTTTTTTAGGGCATTTCCGTGTATCATGTAATTGAGCACATTTGACACAGCGAGCTATGGCATTGCAGTTCTGTTGGGAATGTCCAAGTCTCTGACATTTAAAACACTGTATAAATTGCCGTGGGTGGTACTCCTCTATCACCACACGGTGTTGTTCAAAATATGGTTCTTTATAGATTCCTTTCGCAAATTCAGTCTTTTTAATGGTCAGCAGAAAAAGAGCTAATGGCATGAGTTTATGGGTATTTTGATCCTTCTGTTTCAACTGAGATACCTTGAGCACATCATAACCTAGTTCTTGATAGAATCTGCCGATATCCATGATATTTGTATCCTTTGGAAGTTTTCGCAGTACAACTCGAAGTACCGGAACCCCTGTTTGAGTCCCGGTTGCATATTCGAGATTATGACTTTTCAGATGATCAATAGCAATATTATACTCCTCCATAGTGGCAAAGTGAATTTTTGATCCAGTAGAAGTATGGTATATTGTAGGATTAATTTTAAGTGCTTTGAAGTGTTGGGAGAGGGCATAGAAATTGTTAAGGTTAAACACATATATGGGTGGTGGTTTCATTCGACGGGTGTCTTGAATAGAATTTCGTGTGGTTGTATCATCCCCTTTGTCACCAGGAGCATCCTCAGTTTCGTGTTCCTGAAGAGCACTAAATTGATTATTCAGTGGGATGGATATTGGCTGATATATCGGTAATCTCCTTGCCGTCTTCTTGCTGAGCTGAAAGCCCTCAGCATCCATTCGGGAATCTTCACCAGATGAATCGCCACTATCACGGGGCCTCTTGTTGGAAACACTAGTTGTAGATTCGGTTTTCTGTAGTTTAGGGTCCGTAATAGCATCTGGGAGCGAATTCGTGGAATTATGAAGTGATTCTCTGGAGCGAAAGTTGGGAACAGTCGATCCTTGTAATATGCGTGGTCCATGTATTTCTGTCAGATCCGTATCAGATGAGGAAAGCTGAAAACCACGTCGTCTGTATCGTGCAGTCCTGAGTGGAGGGGATTTAGGTGTTTTAAAGTCCTGTTTTTTCATTGTCGGAGCTTGAGGAAACGGGAAGCAAATTACGAAGACGCCTAAGTTGGTGAAAAACACCCCCCAATTGCGTTTTCGAACATATTATCGGTGCACACAACACCTGTCAAAGTGTACACCACGATTTGTATCTTCCTGTTGTGTCCGGAAGGAATGAAGCAAATGTGCAGTACGTTGTCTTTTATACAGCACGATTACCCCGCACTCGCGAACCGGTGATTTTTGGCGAATTACACGATTACACGAATATACCAGTTCTCAGTTCCCCAAAGTACAGTCCGATGTGAGATTTTAATTAGGTTTTAGGCACTTCGATCACCAATGGAAGGCTGACGAACCACAAATGTGGCTAACGGTGTATATAATGCGATCTGAGTCCACTGATTCAAAAGAACTGTTCTTTGAATCAAAACAAAGCACCGTCTGTGTACTTCGCTAAGCACAGTTTTTAGCGATTTTTGTACAATTATTCACAACCACGGAACCGAGTTACTTACATCGGACATCTGACAACTTCCGAAACACTAGAAAATATCCGGATAACACTAGAACTTGATTCTTCTTACCGTAATTAGCGAAAAATAGAGAGCTCAACGCAGTACGTCCGACTCACTTATTACCGCCACCGGAAGTTCCTGTTTTTCCGAATCTCCCTCTTCAGTACTCTCCTGTCCCGGTCGTCCAATTTCGTAGGTCTTCCACTTCGTGGTTCAGTGCTGCAGTGTCCATTTTCTTTCCACTTCTTGATGACAAAGGCTACAGTTGATTTAGGGACCTGTCGGGCATCAGCTATGCTACGTATACTTATGCCTCCTATGGAGCAGCCTACAATGATCCCTCTTTCAAACTTGCTAAGCTCTTTCCTGTCCGTCATTTTATCAGCGAATGATCTGAGAAGCCTCCTCCTGCCGTACATATACCCGTCTGTACTCTCTTTTCCATGAGGAGTTCGTCTCAGAGTTGAAACCGAGGTGTCCAATGACTTTCTTCCACATAGTGTATATCGGCAATCGAGTTTCAAGATCACTTGTCGTTTGAGCCAGGCACGTATCAGTGTGTAACAGTGTGAGTGAATAGAGTGCCACGAACAGGAACTTCTGCGGCAAGATTGAAAGTGCATTGTAGATCGGAAACGTATTTAGTGTAACTTGTTCTGACAAAAAAATTGTAAGCTGTTATTCATTTTATACGTGCTTAAAATCACCCTAAAATGTCGTGCTTGTGTATTGATATGTTAGATTTTCCAGAGCTGTAGCGAGCTGCCAATTATGCTTTAGTTTCCACAAAGGTGTAAATCTGACATAATAGTAAATGAAAGTTAGGATAATTGCAGTGAACCCCACAATATTCTGACTTAATTTAATACGCCACCCTTTTTTATGACATAATTACACACGTACTTTACAGTTTTATAGACATAAAGTCCTGTGTCCTAGTGATAGCAAAAGTTAAATGCATTTTTCTAATTCCACAATATTTTATTTCTTCAATCTGAGATCAAAAATTAAATAGTTTTTCAAAATTGTTTCATATATTCATAGACAAATATGAATACTTTAGTTTTCTATACTTTATTCTTATTTTTATTTAATGTGTAGTTTATGGTTCATTACAATGAAATAAATTGTTATTACATTATATAGGCCTAAGCGTTAGAAGACAAGTGAAACGCTGAAACTAACATTGTCTGACCTGACTTTTACAATGCTCTCTCTATTTCAGATTGCAAACCAGCAAGAACTGACACGAAGAGAAATCAGTGAAACAATGAACGACTGCAGCTGCAAATAAACTGTCTACCCACTCCCTTCACCCCCCCCCCCTCTCCCATAACGTGTGGCTGTTAGCTTTTAACTCTTTTACAAAAGCAGTTCCATCCACAATGATCATGTATATGTTGTTCTATACCGTTTATGACCGAACTATGATACATTTTCCAACCGCCTCCGTACCTGAGAGCGTTGAGCTCTCAATTCGAAGGTTCCGGTTTCAGTTCACGGACGTTCATTTATAAGTAATTGTCCCTGCATCCATTTCATCTAATCATCGCTCATCCTCAGTGTCGTTGTTGACCAAATATCTGTCATAAAAACATAAGGAACTTCCTGCACTTTTCTAACTTGTGGAGGTTTGAGTCAGATGTGCAATGAAAAATTTCCACAGACGAAAAAATAATAGTATTTCGCGAGCCCTGCACCGAATTAGATGCTGTTCACATCTTCTCCGTTATAGTCGATATGGAGAATGTGTTGAGTCTTACCGCAGTAGTCTTATCTATGCCTCCATGGCAAGGTACAATGCACAAGGAAAAGCATTATTTTTAACCAAGCCAATATTTACCATCAAACTGTTTAACAATAATAATATTTTTTTTTACAATTTTACAATCCTTATGCAACTGACAATCCAACCTTTCCCCATTCTCTCTCTCTCTCTTTCTCTCTCTCTCTCTCTCTCCTTCTTCCTCCCCATTCCTCTTCCTCTCCCTATGTATATAAAAAAAAATCTTCCTGCACATTGCAACAGACCATGGACGCTCTTAGGAGATGTGGAAAAGAGAAGTACTCCACACATTAACATCGTGATCACTGTGCAGGTGATATGATCAGCACCACGCTCCGGTCTCCTGTACAACCCTCCAGGCTGCGTGAATCCCAGAGCCGCCTTATGCAAGGGTACAGTCTGAAAAATTCCCACCTGAGATCACCTGTCCAGGAGTCGAACTCGGGTCCCCGCGTGGCAGTAAAATGCCATACCCACTTATAGTCGATAGTAACCTTTAGTTAATTTCTGCATTCTACTATTCTAACTAATTTGTTCTGTAGGAGTAATTAAATTAAGCTATCATAACATATTAATTCACAAAGCAAACCAAAAATACAGTAAATGTTAATTTCATTATTATTACACGAATAAGTAAAAAGACTGTATAAGAATAGAGACATAACAGCGCATATTCATTGCGTACGCATATTTATTACGAAATTAATGTCAAATAGATTAATAATTGAATATTTATCTTCTAAAAACTTCAGAGGAAATTAATGACCATCGATTTTGCAACAAATATTATCATTACTTAATTTTAGTACTTGGTAAGTCTTTCAGGGGGTCCGGAGCCTTGGACCCCCCTAAATACGTCCTTCCTGTCCTTCTAAGCCGTATGATCCCAATATAATCCTTGTCTTCCAATAAGTTAAGAGGAAATTATACAACAAAGGCTAAACGAATATATTTTTCATTATTTAATTATAGTACTTTATAAGTCGTTCGGGGGGGAGGGGATCCGGACCCCCTGGACCCCCTAAATACGTCCTTGGTACAGTATATAGCATACAGACAGAAAAGTAAATGCATCAGCTTAAAAAAAAAAAACGCATGTAGTCTGTAGCTTAGACTAAATGTTTAAGGGCCGGTTTTTCAATATCTGGTCAACTTTTTGGTCAGCCAGCCACCAATTGGAGTTCACCTCCAGACTTAACCAACACCGGGTTTTTCAATGTAAAAATAACCAAAGGTTCGTTGACCTTTAATTCGGCGCGTAACAATTGTGAGTTTGCAATGCTGGGCGAAAAAATCGATCCCACTGTCATAGATGTGTAAATTCAAATCACATTTTGCCTGGTGTGGAAAGGTACGTAAAAATACAAGGTAACCAAAAACGTTCTTGCCGTTTTTCACGTCCCATTAATCATGCGCTCACAGAGAGGAAACGAAATGACGCACGTGCCTGTCAAGCGATCGGGATTTAGTCTGACCATCGACTATCAGTAATACAGGCACGTTGCGCACACACAGCAGTCATAGCTCGTCCAGTGTCGAAGAGAAATGAAGGTATCGAAGAAGCTTGTTCGCGTGTGTTTGTTGTATGACTTTAAAGTGGGCCTGTCAGCCTGCAGCATCAAGTCGCCGCATATGCCAGGCATTTGGGGAGAATGCCGTGAACGAACGCACTGCCAGGCATTGGTTCCAGAAATTCCGTTCGGGAGATGTGAGCCTTTCGGATGAACCTCGCAGTGGACGACCACATGTGTTGGATGACGAGGCCCTGAAAGCAGCCATCGAGGAGGACAGTGGTCTAACATGTGATGAACTTGCAGAAAGGTTTCATGTTTCCGCTGAAACAGTCAGACTGCACCTGCATGGGATAGGGAAGTCATACAAGTTAAGCAAGTGGGTACCTCACACATTGTCGGCAGTGAAGCAATCCTTTTACTTGAACTTCAACGAAGCATCCTAGTATTCACTTTACGAAAATAACAATTAGGATTTTGATAAATTCAATGAAACTCGGACGTCACTATTTTAAAATGTCCATATATTTTATCACTTATTGATCAACTGTCTTTTGTTTCTTTTTCGTTGCTATGGTCAAAAATGTACATAGAAATGTATACACCGTAATTATACATTATCAAGAATGTGATAATAATTAATTATACATCATATTAATGCAACAACGTTTTCCAAAATATAACAAAACAGAAATTGATAACATAAATATATCATCATGCGTATTAAGCACAAAATTAAACAAAACATAATAAATTAAATAAATGCGAATTTTTGGGTCAGTCACAATACGCACCCCTTCCGGGTGAAAATTTTCGACTTATTTAAATTCTGTAAATATCGAAAATTTTACATTTAGTTACAAACTTGTGAACATTGCATTTTTAAATTACAACATAATTTTTTTTTTTCAAACAATATTAATTCAGTTCACTATGATCTGCGTGAATCAAACTTGACTGACATATTCTTCATTTTGTTTTAGTTGCATGCATTCAGTACATTAAATGAATAAACAATATTATTGACTATGCAAATATCCTACATTTTTCATTGTAGAAGTGTCTGTAGTTACCTTAACCTAACTACATTCAAGAATTATTTATGCAAATTTAAGCAACTCTGTTTTCCTGTCGGCTGAACAATTAAACTTCTTTACATTAGACAAATTTTGCTTATTTACAGATTTCTTCCCATCTAGAGACATAAGTTCCACATAATTGTTCTTAACATTTTTAACTAAGTAAGGACCTAACCATAAATCCAGAAATTTGTGAATTTTTTTATTAAGGAAGCTGCTCTTCTCGTGGTTTTTAACAAGAACAATATCGTTGACTGCGATCGTGATACTCCTTCCATCCTCTTTCTTCTGTTTGGTTATAGCCCTTTTCTTCATTCTTGTTTTTGCCATTAGACATTTATTTTGCCACGTCACCTTCTCCAGTTCAGATGGCCAATTAATTTGATGAAATACTGTATTCTTGACATTATCATGAAGAAACAATTCATTCGGCGTAAATCCTGTAACCTCAGATATCGAACTGTTTAAAAGTCCAATAATTACACTTAAGTGTTTAAACCACTGCTGATGATTATCCTTTGTGTATAGTCTTAGTAGCCTGATTATTTCCTTATTGTATCGCTCAATTGGGTTGGCGAAAGGTGAATACACTGATCCATTCGATTCTACAAAACTCTTCCACTCAGCTGATCGAAATTGAGATCCATTGTCAGACAATATTACTTTAGAAAGTGGATAGTGATAAAAATATTGAAGTTGGAACTTATTTATAATTTCCTTGGTTGTAGCTTTTCTCAAAGGGTAGGCCATTATAAATTTCGACATAACGTCCACTATTGTTATAATAAAGCTATAACCTTGTGATTTCGGTAAAGGTCCAATAAGGTCTATAGAAAGCATACTGTGAGGGGTTGTAGTATGTACATGCAAAATTTCTTTATCAATTTTTAAGACTGCCTGCTTAGTCTTTGCACATGTTAAGCAGTTTCTAAGATATTCCTTAATAGTATCTTTCATTTTTGGCCAATAAAAACAATCTTTGCATTTATTATGAACCTTAAAATATCCAAAATGTCCTTGCTTATCGTGAAGTCGATGTAAAATTTTAGGTACCAACTCCCTTGGAACTACCAGTTTCCATTTATCGTCTGGAAAGTGCTTCAGAAACAGAAGACCGTCATGTAATGTATAAATCTCTTTGGATTCTTTTGGAGTATTGCCTTCCTTTAAATGCCATATAATTTCAGAACAGCATTGATCCAGTCTTTGACTCTCCTTCCAAAAGTCAACTGTGTCTTCATCAACAATATCTAAATTCAAATAATTAATATATAATTCATTGATGAGAGGAACGCCTGTAGATAAATCAGGATACCTACTAAGAGTATCGGCAGCTTGGTTAGAAGTTCCAGGTATATGATGTACGGAATAATCAAATCCTTGTAGTTTTAAGGACCATCTGTTTAGTCTCTGATTTAATGACTTCGCAGACTCCAGCCATGATAATGATTTGTGATCAGTATACAAATGAACTTTGGTTCCAGCAACATATATATAAAATTTTTCAAAAGCAAAAAGAATTGCCAAACATTCGATCTCGTGCGTACTGTAAGTCACCTCATTACCGCGAAGAACTCTGCTTGCATATTGTATAATCTTGAGATCCTCTCCTGAAGTGTCGCCATTTTGCCATAAAACCGCACCGATCCCCTTCTTCGAGCCATCTACATTTATGTTGAAAGATTTTGAAAAATCAGGTTGTGCTAAACCCTCTGGAGATATAACTAACTCACGTAACTTCTCAAATGCCTGTGAATGCAATTCCTTCCACATCCAAGGAACATCAGATTTCAGAAGTTCGTAAAGTGGCTGAGCTGTTTCTGCAAATTTATTTATAAATTTTCGTCTCCAGTTGACCAAGCCAAGGAATTTACGAAGAGCTCTTTTGTTATTAGGTGTCGGAAAATTTATTATTGCAGAATTCTTGCTTGAATCAACTTTAATTTGGCTTCCAGAAACTATATGGCCAAGAAAAGAAATTTCCTTACATGAAAATTTGCACTTCGAAAACTTAATTGACATATTAGCCTCCTTGAGTTTCTGAATAACAGCTTCTATATGCCGTAAATGTTCCTTCCAAGTTTTACTGAAGATCAAGAGGTCATCCAAGTAGCAAACAACATAATCATTAAATTCCCTTGTGAATATCTTATTCATTCTGTCTTGGAAAACAGAAACTGCAGACTTTATACCAAAAGGAAGATATCGAAAAAGATACTGTCTTCCACGATATGAAAAAGCAGTATAAATATATGAATCTGGACTTAACGGGATCTGAAAATATCCACAAGATAAGTCAATAGAAGAAAAATACTGCGCTCCTAAAAAGCGTTGCAACATTTCATTGATTGGTTCCACTCTAACTTGCGGACTAATAACATGCTTATTTAAATTCCTAAAATCCACAACTGGCCTCCACAGACCCCCTTGTTTCGGGACTATGTGTAAAGGATTTAAATATGGCGAAGATTCTTGGTAAATTATGCCCCAACTTTCCCATTTGGCGAGTTCTTCTTCCAAAGGTTTTCTTCTAGAAATCGGAATGGGATATGGTGCAGTAGATACAGGTATTTCTGTGTCCAATTGTATCTTATATACCTCTACATTTGCATGTCTTGGTCTATCGGAAAATTGGTTATGATACTTCCATAAAAGTGAAAGTAAATCTTGTTTTTGTACTTCATTTATGTCGTTAATTTCAAAAACTTTATTGTAAATATCGTTCTTAGAAGGCATGTATTCAATATCTGATACAGGCACATAATTTAACAATCCACAAGACTTCAATTTATTTGCTTTGGATTGAGGTTCATTCTTAATCGTAGAGCTACAATATTCATCACATTTAGAGTGTAACAAATTAGAATCTTCACTGTTTAATGTCGCACAAATTTCCTTACCTGAAGAGCTTACTAAACTTATGTGCTGTGTCCTGAGATCTACTATAGCCTTATACTTTCGTAAAAATGGAACTCCCAAAATAACATCAGCGTTAAGTTCCTTTAGAATAAAGAATTCCATAGGAAAATATTCATCATCAATTTGAAGGCTTATCGTTTTGCAACCAGCAATCTTGCACCTTTTACTTCCAACAAATCCAGACAATCTAATATCTTCAACCTTGTCTAATCTAAGATTACCAATCAATGATGTTATTTTGCACCAAACTTCGTAGTTTAAAACATTTGCTTGACTTCCAGAGTCTATTATACAAGTAATAGGTAATTTACATATGAGTCCATGTATGATTGGAACTTCCGTTACAGGAATAGGAACACCACCCTCATTAAAAGTCCAGTCGGGTTCATCGTCGAACCATTCTAACAGAAAGTTTATTTCAAACGTTTTGAAAGATGAACTCGCATTATTTACAACATTATTATGACCTTCTTCACTAACACTATCATCAATTGAACGTTGCCTCTTAACAGGACAGCAGAGGGACTGAGGCACTTCCTTCTGCGCAACTAATTTAAAGATGCAGAGTTAGGAATTTGTTGCTGTATCGATCCTTGTACTTGATCTATTCGCGAAGAATTTTGTTCACGATTTGCCATTCTTGTAGAATCAGAATTAGTTTGTGATACCAAACCTGCTGATTCAGGTTGAGAATTTAATGAATTTGAATTTGCAGGAAAACACTGATAGGGCATTGTATTATTATCAGCACTGCGATTTTCATTCCTGTAATAGAATCGCGATTGATTGAGCAAATTTTCATCATTAAATTGTCCTGTAGGTGAACGATAATTATTTTGCCTGTAATTATTTCGGAATTGTCCTCCGTTTCTAGATCTTAAACCATTATAATTGTTTCGAGCAATAAAATTTCCATGATATCCATAATTATTAGAGGTTCGCCTAAAATTGTTGAAATATCGGCCTCGAAGATTGTTTCCCTGCCGATTTTCGTAACCTTGATTGATAACAGTATTGGCATCTACCTCACTACTAGTTGGAGTCTGAGTACAAACACTAGTGGTCTTCGAACGTCGAACATTAACTTGCCGCACATTTAACTTGCCTCTATTTTGTTCCGAATTCTTAAAAACCTTTGGAATATTTTCACGTTCGTTGTCTTCATTAGGAAGAACAACAAGCCCCTTTCTACTAAATTTTATTACATCTATTCTTCTTAACATGCTAGTTAGTTGATCTACTGAACGAATTTCGTGACAAGTAATGTGATTAGCAATATTATCAGGTAATTGGCTAAGTATTAACTGCACAACATCTATATCTTGAGGATTTTCAACCAAATTGCAATAACTAGAGTGAGTTTTTAAAGCACAAGTCTCTAAACTGCCATGTACAATGGGATCGTATTTGCGATTCCTCAATACGGAGAGTTGTGATTGGATAACTTCCGAAGAAGCAAACTGATTAATGAATTCTTGTACAAACTGATCATAAGAATTAAAGTAATATTTATGAGTCCGAAACCAATAACCAGCTCTCCCAATGAAGCATTGTTGGATACTTTGCAGTTTCATTTCTGTTGGCACTCCTACAACATTTAATATGTTATCCAGCTGCTCAATATATTCTCTCGCTGATTGTTGCTCTATCTTTCCCGAGAACTTAGGCAATTGAGATAATTCACTTAATTTTAAACGTCCACTTCTTGCATTTCCTTCTCCATTGCATGTATTTCTAGTTATAGGATGATCACTTCTTCCTCTCGAACTATACGGTTGATTATAACAAATATGATTTGCTCCGTTTAACCCTGTGTTACTATAATCATGCAATCTAGAACCATTTACAGACGACTGATGATCATCGTGATTGTTCGAAACTGAACATGGTACACTTGCATTACGATAAATATTACTAACACAATCATTTTGTGGGTTAGGTTCTGATATTTGTGGGTTAAAATCACACCACATACAAGGAGAATTAACGCTTTGATTCAGATGACAATGTGGATTATTATGTACATTACTAACATTGTCATTACTCTTAGCAAACACAGAACTATAAGTAGGATGTACATTTGTACCAAACAGTTGATAGCAAGCATCAGTGTACTTATATTTTTCAGCACCTAACTCTTGTTTTTGGAATGGACCTTCTGCGTCGTCACTTCGGAATTTCTTCACGGAAGTTTCGTCAGAGCTAGATCTCACAGATTTATTATACTTGTGCTTCCAATGGACATGTTTACGAGCACGAGTGTTAGTAACATTCTTGTTACCGGAAACTTTCTTAGAAGAATCATCTGATACATCACTAGACGAAGTACTGAGTCCAATATCACACCGGGTTCTTCCATTCCGACATGTATTAGATTCTGTATTATCCACAACAATTGATTTTGTTCTACTATTACTATTTGTAACAACAGAATTACGAGCAGAGGAATTATGTGCAAGGGCTACGCTACCTTCATCATTATCGTTATAATTAACTTTGACTGTTAAATCCTTGCCATCAGTTTGAAGCTTTTTGATATTTTGTTCTATACCTTCAATATGGGAATTAAACTGTTGGAACTTTTCTGTACAATGAGAAATATGCTTATGTACATCAGCATTAACATCGCTTTTAGTTTCTAAAATAGTGACTCTAGATATAAGATCAACTATATTAGCAGAGCAGTCATTATAATTTGAATTGAGATTATCTAAACGTTGGTCATAATCAAGAACGTGTTCTTTCAATGATTCTTGCACATTTTCAAATTCAGATAGTTTGACATCAACATTACAACATTTATTATCAAACAGAGATTCAAGACGTGTAGTTGATTGTAAACACGCTGTACTAACCGCATCTATTTTGTCCTTAAATTCAGACATTAAAATATTGAGCCGGTTGTTAACATGACTAATATCATGATTAACAGCTTCAAATTTAACATCAAGCTGTGAAGATAACTGTGTATGTGCACTAGATAATTCAGCTTGTTTTAAAGATATAACGTCAAGTTTATCCTGAATATTTTCATTAGACAGATTTAATTCTGATCTAAGTTCCTGATTAGACTGTTTAAATTCCTGATTAGACTGTTCAAACTGAGTCTTAAGTTCCTGATTAGACTGTTCAAACTGAGTCTTAAGTTCCTGATTAGACTGTTCAAACTGAGTCTTAAGTTCCTGATTAGACTGTTTCAGTTCTTGATTAGACAGTTTAAGTTCCTGATTAGACTGTTCAAACTGAGTCTTAAGTTCCTGATTAGAACTTACAACAGCTAATTGTATGCTTCTAATGCTGTTTAGTATGTCATTTAAATTAGGATTTATATTTTCCAAATAAACCGGCAATTGATAAGGATCGTAACTGGAGTCACATTTGTTACAACAGTACCTTTCCTTCGTGGTAGAATAAATTATCCAATGTGTGACGGAAAGCTTCAAACATGAAACATGATACCACGAACGGCAATCAAAACATTGCACATACCTCAGATCATTATCGAGCTTATCACAACACGTCACTCCTTCAATCTTACCTGACTGTACATCACCAATGTCACCATCCTGAGAATTACTACTATTTAAGTAGGTTCCTTCATATGCAACATTAGACTTTAGCCTACGTGAATGTCTAGGCTTTGTTTCTTTAGATTTATCTGCCATGATTGCACAGAATAATAATAAACTTAAGAAATAAAATGTTTAGGGTCGCCAATTTTGTCTTCGCAACATGTTCAACAAATTGCAAATCCAAGACAAAATAAAATCTACTACCATTGCGCAAACTTCTCACCACGCATCAGAAGATTCCAGGTTCGAATCCTGGCTGGGTCGCCAAATTATTGAAGCAATCCTTTTACTTGAACTTCAACGAAGCATCCTAGTATTCACTTTACGAAAATAACAATTAGGATTTTGATAAATTCAATGAAACTCGGACGTCACTATTTTAAAATGTCCATATATTTTATCACTTATTGATCAACTGTCTTTTGTTTCTTTTTCGTTGCTATGGTCAAAAATGTACATAGAAATGTATACACCGTAATTATACATTATCAAGAATGTGATAATAATTAATTATACATCATATTAATGCAACAACGTTTTCCAAAATATAACAAAACAGAAATTGATAACATAAATATATCATCATGCGTATTAAGCACAAAATTAAACAAAACATAATAAATTAAATAAATGCGAATTTTTGGGTCAGTCACAGCAGCCAACAAGGAACATCGAGTGACAGCCTGTTTGTCCTTGCTCACTCGGCACCTGAACACACCCATATTTGATCGCTTGCTCACTGGTGACGAAAAGTAGATCCTCTATGACAGTCCCAAGCGTACCAGACATTGGTTGTCGCCACGTGACCCTGTTCCTCACTCCTCAAGACCACCTCTGCACCCACGAAAGGTTATGCTCTCTGTATGGTGGAATTGTCGGCAAGTGGTGCATTACGAGCTCCTTCCACCTGGTCACACCATCACTGCTGACCTCTTCTCTCAGCAGTTGCAAGGGTGCACCGTGCATTGCGACAGAAGGAGCCGGCATTGGTGAATCGCAAGGGTGTGCTGTTCCTGCACGACAATGCCAAGCCACATGTGGCAAAGAGGACCCGGGAGACCCTTCAGCAACTTGCCTGGGAGACATTGTGCCATCCACCATATTCACCGGACCTTGCGCTAACAGATTACCACCTGTTTCATTCCCTCGACAACCACCTCCGTGGGAGATCCTTCGCAAATGAGGGAGACCTGCGGAACGTACTCATGAACTTCTTTGCATCCAAGCCTGCCGAGTTTTATCACCGCAGCTGCAGGAACGTTGGCAAAAGGTGTTGGATGCTGATGGAGATTACTTCGAAACCTAAAGGTACGTACCGTCCACTGTATTGCTCTTTGTTTATCACTGCTCTAGAACGGCAAGAACTTTTTTGGTTACAAGGCACATGCGGTTGTTGAAAATCATTGTTACATTGAAAATACGTGCTACGTATTTCGTTGTTACAAATAAATACACATGAGGAGAAAACACTTACTGCACATTTGGCTTCTTCCTTGAAACAGACAGACTTCACAAAACACAAAATGGTAGTATGGTGTATATATAGTTATTCTTTTTCTTACGTAACGAGAGATCAAATACAAAAAACTAGCTATGTAATAAGAACAAATAAGTTAACATTTGCACGTACGTATATTATAACTAAAATTTTATTCCCAGTTTGTACACGTACCGTACCCCCGGAGAACGTCGAATCACAGAGAAGTTAAATATTTTCATTGAACATTCAAACTTTGCAGCCAACTTTTACACAGTACCTCTATTCGACGATATTCCAAGCAACATTTTTTAAATATTTTTTATATTTTAAGATTGCGCAAAATAAAATATAGAATCAATGTTCAAATCGTGATAAATGAACTATATATAAAAAAAATAGTGTGCAGCAGGGCTCGAACTCTCAACATAAAATGGAACTTCAACTATACCAGCTACTGCCTTTATCCACTACACCAACTTGCCATTTGAAAACTGGCTTCACAATAGGATAGATGTCTTCGGTGCGTATACACAAATCAATGTCTGGCGACAAGTGGATCATCGAGAAAGATGCTCCAAGTGGAAATTGCATCAAAAGCCGCATCAATTGCGATACCTTTACAAACGATGTACAAAAATGCATCAAACTGAAAACCTGATTCTCTGTAAGGCCACGCTTTAGGGCATCAATCGATGTATTTGGTGCATTTAGTTTTGTGTGTGTAAGTATAGAAAACATTATACAGCTTGTCACGGCACAAGCCTTTCTTGATAACATTTTTTATCCTTGACACCTCGTTTCTAGATTAACAGCAACAGAGATGAAATACCTCAGAAAAGTCGTAGGAAAAACCAGACGAGATAGAATCAGGAACACTAAAATCAGGGAACAGCTACAAGTAGAATCAATTGACGAGATAATAGAGAGAAGAACACTGGGCTGGTATGGCCATGTCATGAGAATGGGAGAAGAAAGAAAACCGAAACAAGTAATGGAAGCGAGACCGGAAGGAAGGAGAGGAAGAGGAAGACCTCGGATAGAATGGGAGCAATACGTGTCAGAGATGGTTACTAAAAGAGGAAAGGCACTAATGGAAGTTAAGAGAATGGCACAAGATAGGAAGATGGATAGCAGATGGTTGAAGGACCCCGACGCCTAACAGCACGAAGGGGAAGAAGAAGTAAGTAAGAGACCTCGTTTCTACGCTAGGAGCATTCGAAACACAGGATTTTATCCTGAATAGATATGCAACCAACACAATAGAGGTTCATAATTGCCACTAATGAATTGATTTGGCAATTACTAATAGTCTGAAGTCGCATAGTAAAGTAAATTTGATTTAGGTAAATTTTTTAAAAAACGTACCAAAATCAAACAAAACCGAGACTTTCGGACACAAGTCTCTATGTTACAGAAGTCTATCTCTTCCCGAAGAGTCTCGAAAGGTATGGTTCGTTTCGTTCTCATCTGGATATTTATAAAAGCCCATCTCAGCATCGTCTCAGTAACAATACGCCATCGAGGAGATCGGACGTTAGTCAAAGTGGAAAACGATGGCAAATTTTGGTTTCAAGAAACTTTGATCAACCTGATGGTCTTCTTGATTTTAGCCAATCATATCATTACGTTCTGCTTATATCGAGGTTATGAAGGGCATTTTCAATAATATTGGTCCAGGATTCGATACACGGTTCGGATTCCCGATTAGCCTATCTGTACATAAAGTGGACTCAAAATACAAGGAACTCGATATTAGAATCTAAAAACGGCGATAAAAGGTGTCAAACTTTGTCAATTAAGAAAACTACTAGAAAAGGTTGAATTTGCTATTGAAATAGTGCTTCAAACAAAAAATTGTTGAAGCCAGCCCCCATGGCGTAGTGGTTAGCACATCGCGCTGCGACGCCAGGGATCCTGGGTTAGTGTGCATTCATAAATTTTATCATATCGTCACTCATTCCCATCTTCGCAGATTAGCCAAAAGTGGCACAAGAAGCAAAGTAAAATATAGCAAATCAATCAATCAAAAGTAATTGAAAAACTGTATTTGACATAAATTCTGCCATCAGATAATATGGACTTTCTAAATGTTTCAATTTTGTTATCCGCATACAGAAAGCACTGGCGTTGTTTAAATCACTAGCTTAAACATGCGGAATTAAACTAAAATTTGAAGGTACATGAATTCGACACGTATAACGTCATTTGGATTAGCTATATCTAGATAAAAGACTTAATTTAGAACAACAGTATTTAATGCTTGCTTTGACATAGTCATTATTCAACTTGGAAACAGATTTGGAGGGCGTGGATAAAACTCAACGAGAGATTCACTTTATGCAAAGAAGAAGTTAAGTACGTAGTCGTTTTTCTTCTTTTGAATGCATCTCATATCAAACCACAAGGAAACTACTGTTCGTACATCAAAAGATCTTTACACATACTATAGCATTTCCTTAATATCCTCTCCCAAAGCTTTTCAATACGTATCTAAAATTGCGCAAAAAGGCAGATAGTATTTTGAACGAAAATTCATTTTGATAACATTCCAGTACAAAAAATTGTGGACTAATTCCTACGTAAAAATTTCAACATCATTCTACTATGCCCATTCTCGCTTTCTTTGAAATGCTAGTCTATGATAATTCACAGGTACATACACACAGATTCGACTTGTATAACCATATAAGTGTAGCCCCAACGAACCATTCAAACTAATACTTAAATTTATAGGAAGAATGTTTCGCTGCTGACTTCATGTGAAGGTGAGAGGGCCAAATTTGTTTCTTGGGGGCGGGCCCTTGACGATTTTGTTACGCCAATGGTATCTGCTGCTTGGCAACCGTTTTATAATCTACCATTGTTGCAATTAATGTGACCTTTCCATACAGGGTGACCTGTAATTAGATGTATTCCCTGAAAGGGGTTAAAGTAGAGGCAATTTGCAATAAATTTAACCATATGATACCCCGTCCGAAAAGTAGTAGTTTTCGAGATAATCGAATTTTTAGTGTTTTTTCAATTACAATTTTCCACATAAAAATACGAATTGAAAAAAACAGCTCATTGTATGGCACTTATTTCAGCGTTTTCTGATAGCTAAAAAATAAGTGGTTCGTTGAAAAAAAAAGTTTTTCCCAAATAACAATCACATGTAAGTAACGGGTGGGTCTAAACTTATAAGTGGTGATAAAAAAATGCACTCTTAGTTTACTTGCCAACGTATTAATAACAAAAATGGTATGACACGAAGCGTACAAATTACTTAAATTTAGTGTTGCCCACGAGACGAGACGAGACGAGACTTTGGTCTGTCCCGTCCCGTCTCGTGAAAATGCTGTCTCGTCTCGTGTCTCGTCTCGAAAATATTCGTTTGTCCCGTCTCGTGTCCCGTCTCGAAGGGTTCTGTCTCGTCTCGTCTCGTCCCGTCTCGTTTTGTCCCGTCTCGTCTCGTAAAAGTGATCCGTGATATTATGCCAACAAAAGTTAAAAGTAGCAGAAACACGAATTTTTTTTTCCGGAAAGTGGGATAAAGCTCCAAATATTTTACCCATTGCGTAGTGAGAATAAATAAGGTTCGTTAATCATGAGGATATTAATATTAAAAATGCAGTTTGTTGGTTATCGATTGCTAGGTATCTTATGGAATCTACCTTGTGGTTTTCCTCGCTTCATACAACTGTCTATCCATCGTCCATTTATACCAAGTTTGTTAGAACCTGTCCCGTTTCCCGCGCTAGCGATCGCTCGACAGTTTTGGTGCCAATGAGAAACGAGAAAAAAGTCGTCTGCTGGGCAGCGAGGAGCGAATGGAAGCCACAAGAGAAGAGCTTACGTAGACGTTGTTGCCACGTTGCGTATTTTAATTTGCTGCCTGGCTTTGGCTTTCCCCAGCACGGAGTTCAGGCGGTCTTCAGCAGCAACACCGCTTGGTTTATGCTAGAAAAGCCAGCGATCAGCTATCGCGGGAAGCCGGACAGGTTGTAACAAACACGGTATAAGTGAGTGCTCTTTTTCATTACTGCTATACCTTTTGGGAGTCTTGAAATGTTTTCCAATAGACCTTCTTTCTTTCTGAATGTCGAACTTCCGTACACTATGAAAATGTACATTTTTTCTTTAAATTCTAAGCTTGGCGCTGGGAAGAACAATAAAGTGTAGTACGAACACAAAAGACTATTCAAAATTTCAATATTTAGTATATTACAAATAGAAAACATTTATTGTTCTTAATATTGTTAAACATCTTCTATGACATAAGTTTCAAAAAGGGTTTATTTGTGATATTGTGCTGTTTCTTATGCTCAGCTTATGACGCACATACTTCTTTGTTTTCCCTTAAGCCTCTAAGTCCGGTACCACCACCGCTTGATCTAATTTATCCTTCGGGGGAGGGTGTCTGAGCCAAGTGTTTCAGAAAAAAATATAATAATAACATTAACGACAACAATTAAGCAAATGTTTAAATTAATGCATTAATATACTTCATAGGTCTATTCACTTGAATATGTAAATTAATCAATTCTATTATTGTTATTGCATGACATGTTACAAAGATGGTGGAAGAATAGTAATATAACAGCACGAATATTAGCTAATATCTATCTTACGTGTAGTTAAGATCGTCAAAATCTGCATTAAAACAGCTGTCCTGGCAAGAAAATTAATGTCAAAAAAGGTGATGAATTGAATATTTGCTGAATAACAAAAAAATATGTTACATCCAGTTGACGAAAAATAAAATTCCTGATTAATATTTTATGCTCATTATTATAAGTAGTAGCGTACATAAAACTTCATTGATACTGTCATTCAAAGCAGTATGATCCCAATAGAATCCTTGTTTTCTAGTAAGTTCGGCAGGAATATGTGACCCTCGATTATGCTAAACAAATATTTTTTTGTTTAGCTACAGCAAGGCTCCAGGAGGATGCAAGAAGCTATAGTTTTAGACATGCTATAGTTGAAAAAAATATGTTTAGATGCACCCAAAGTGCATCATTATCAGATTATGCATATAACATGTTATTGGAATCAACATATTTGCGTAAATTGGGTGCCTCCCCGATGGCGTAGTAATAACGTCGATGTCTTGTAATGAAGGGTCCTCGCGTCGATACTCAATGGAGGCACAAAGTGGATCGGATCGCACTTTAAACTGTAGGTCGGTTCGCGTTTTAGCCTATTTGCGAATCAAGTGGACTTAAAAAAAAAGAAACAATATCAACCTTAAGAATATTAGAATAAACTAATTCACCCGCAGGTAAGTCAAATTTCACATATCCTTCTTCATCCTCGTTCATAGACTTCCTGCAATACTCTTGTGTTGCATCCCACCAGGTGCGAGAAATGTGAAGTTATTATTTCCCCGTACTGCGTTATTTCTTTTCATAACAGTAAGGCTAAATTCTCGTTTTATCTGAACTTTTAAAAAATGTGCAAAATACGTCTCTATCTTTAAACAACAACCCTTTCCCATGTATGTGTAAAATAATCCAACTCTTCCTACGATCAAATGAAGGGAACAAGTCTCAACAATTATAAATTTTTGCTTAAATTTCCTATCATTTATACAAACAGTAGCACATATCACGTCCTTTGGTGCAACACTGTCAACAGCTAATGTTACTTTCCTCGTCCTAATAAATTTACTTCCAACCAGTGACGGCGCCAGGGAAATTTGACTTGGGGGGGGGGGAGGTTGGCAACAAAATATTGTAAGGGAGCAGTCACATTAAAACGCCCGTAAACACTACACATATATATACTTATATAATAATAATTATTATTATATTCATGTATGATGTTTTGTGTGTGTCTTTTATTTAGAGTGGACGTTTACTGCCTAAATTTACTTCTTGATTACGAGTTTATCTCCACATGATTCGTTTTAATAAAGACATTAATTATTTTTTATTGGTAAGTTGCGTTGTCTCTAGTGTCCTATTTCAGTATTGAAAGACATTCATAATTTTATAATTCATCGTCTTTCTTGAGATGAAACTACTGATATAAATATTTAAGTTATAAGATAATAATATAAATGACGAAAAAATGCTTCGAAGAGTTTAATTTTCTTGCAAAATAAACGTGACGTTGGAAGAAATGAATCTTTTTAAGTATTAGAAACAATGTGAGGCACTTAGTGAAGTGCAATTCTCCTGTTGGAGAATTCTGCTCTATGTGCTTTGGAGAACACATTGCCCACCTTTGGTACGTCCAGGACTTGACATTTCTTCTCAATGCCAAGAACAGCCAAATGAGGCAGTTTGCATCCAGCATCCTGTTTCGAGCAAGCCTTTTCAAAGATTTTAAGAACAACCATCTTCGTAACGCTGAAGAGTTTTGGGCAAAATTTGTGTTTCACCTTTCAGGGAAACGTTATCACAGGATAAAAAATCAGACAAAGGTTACAGTTATCTCATAACTGGCAATACTTACTCTTACTCTACCACTCCAACGTATGTCTGTGCTACACAAATACAGAAACCTATGCTGTTCGTGGGAAGAAGTTCTTCGATTTTGATATGTACGAGAAAGAGCGAACCTCCATCTAATGATTGAAGAGTGGCAACTCCTAATAAGCGTTCTTTTAGCTGCCCGCGATATATTTTGAATCGAATTTTAAGTGTAATTTGCATTTTAAGGTTCACGTTCAATACATTTCCAAATAATATCCCCTCATTAACTTCAAGAGTATCGAAGAAATTCCCTTTCTTAAGGTTTGCCTCAGACTCATCATATCGAAATTCAAGTCCCTGAATAGTAAGAAACCGCGATGAATCCACAATAACTGACATGGAGTGTCGGGTTTTCTTCGATCACCTTTGGTCCTGGGTTCGATACCCAGTGGAGGCACTTTAAATTATAAGTCCAGTCCCGATTAGCCTTACTGTGCATAAAGTAGACTTAAAACATCAAATCAACCAACCAACCAAATCTTGAATCAACTTTGAATGTCTTTTAATAATTAGCGTTGTCACTAACGACCACGATTAGATTAATTTGCCCGTACTACAGATGATGTCTTGTGTTCCTGAAAATATTCGTGATGTTTTAAAATCATCCACATTCAACACTTTTTCCAAGTTCTTAAGACTGGTTAAAACTTAGGTTAATCTCGGCTATTACAGGACATAAATGAATGAGAAATCACCTATGCCCAGGTCGGCGCTCGAATCTTGGACGAAAAAAATTAATATTTGTTAATCAAGTTGGTATTATAAGCAGGAAAGTGATATCATGCAGAATACACCACTTTGAAAGGTGAAAATCGTCATACTCTAATAAATGAACTCTCTTATTATTCGATATTTAATTAACTTCAGTTGGGGGACCCGGGTGGGAGGGGCGAAGTGTCTGACATGGGGCGTCCCCCTCTGGCGTCGTCACTGCTTCCAACCCTCTAATAACTTCGCTGCTGATAACCTCACCTTCGAAATGGAAGCTTGTGTGTCGGCGAATAATGCAAAGATCTTGTGTTCACTGTCCCTCTTTCATTCAAAGTCTGCCGTTTTCCTTTTCAGCTTTTCCTGCAAAACTTCCTGTCAGCAAGCAAACCAAATTACAGAATTTTTATTGCCCCTCCCTTGCATCAACTTTCATTCCTACTTTAGGCCTGGATTTATGGCACGTACCCGCTACTGCAGGTCAACCTAGCCCTATGTTTGGTGTTTGCCCCCTGAAGCAACGGTGTCCATTGTTCAAAGCGAAACCTTTGTCAATGGGGAACGGCGAAAAATAGTCTCGGAATACACCCTGGTCGTAAACAAGCTCCCGCCACCCTGACATTGCTGTCAGCTTCCCTCTGAAGTTCGATAAAACTACTTTGTGAAATGTGTTTAATAACGAGTGAAAATGTAGACAGTAGATATTACATGTATTTTGCTCATAAACTTGAAGGCTAAATTTACAGAATAAAAAGAACAGCTACAACATTCCTTCATCTGATTTACAGAAAGGCTAATCGGGACCTTACCCACAGTTTAAAGTGGGGTTCAAATCACAATGTGCCTTCGCCGGGTATCGAACCCGGGACCCCTTGATTACAAGGCGACGATGCTACCACTGCAGCATCGGGGAGTCCCCTCATAGAACAAAGTTTCCTCCTACGACGATTATACAGAACTTTGTGCCCTTCCTTCATTTGAAATGTATTCTATATCAGGCTTGGTATTTCGTTATTACAATCCAAGGAATAGTATTCTCCTTAAATAAGAAATAAAGAAATAAAAAAAAGCATTGGAAATAATCTTCAAACGGACGTAAAAAAATCGAATCCAACCAACTGCAGAATGCCTGAGGGAAACAACAAGAATTTTCTCAACAAAGACATATCCGAAATTTCCATAACATTCTAATAATTTCTCAACCCGTGCAAATAATCATGTGGTAAAATCTTGTCGTGGTTCCCTGTAAACACTAAAATCACCAAATTACTTCTTTCCATATTTCCCGTATTTTCCCCTCCTCTTTTGCTCTCAGCTGTTCGGAGTGGGATAATGCAAGATTATTTGTCCCTAATTATCTCCTTCTCTTAGTCTTGCTTATAACTTGGACTCCTTAATAACTTTCCCAACAACTCCTTATCAATTTGTACTGCCATGTTTCCTACAATGCTTTTCCTACTTCCTAATAACAATCACTTCTGTACACCCTTTGATGTAAAAATTAAATAACAAAAATAAACCATATCCGTCGGTCCGTTTATCTTTCCAACCTATAGAGCTGAGACTATTTTTACAAGATAAACCTCGGACGCAGACATTCCACGATCTTTTGGCCCCTCCTTCCACCTTCTCTACCTGCCCTTTTACTTGATGTTATTCAAAATTGTATTAGTATCTGGAGTACTATCGTAACATAAAATTAATAACCTGGAATAAATTGAAAAACAAAAGTGGGGAGTAAAGCTGTGTGTCGAAATAGTATTGAAAATAAGTTTAGGTATTCATTCATTACTCTCTCTAGAATAGTCTTCTTTTGACTTAATACACGCTTATCAACGTTTCTAATTGAAATACTTTATTCCAAGCAAACAAGTATTTGCAACTGATTAAATATTTTGCTTTTATTTTTTCGAGACATTCGAGACGAGACGAGACATTTCAAAAGCCGTCCCGTCCCATCTCGTGTCTCGTCTCGAAAACGAGACGAGAAAGGCATTCCGTCTCGTCCCGTCTCGAATTTCAAAAGGCTTGTCCCGTCTCGTGTCTCGTCTCGTTTTCGAGACGAGACACGAGACGAGACGGGACATGTCCCGTCCCGTGAGCAACACTACTTAAATTACTTCCTTGAGTCATCAGCTATCCAACAAGGTACAAATGTTTACCAACATTCACATTTGTGTTCAAGAAATAATACTTCATTCATTTTCATTGAATGGAATCAATGAACATTACAATTAAAGAACAATACACGTCTTGCTCAAAGTGGGCACCTCCGTTACGAATGCAGGCACGCAGATTTTTACGGACATTTGTTCTCGTAACTCGTGGTGTGATGGTGTCCTTGATGTGTTGAGCAGCTGTTAATCCTCTCACTTGAGCTGTTCTTGCGAGTTTACCAGTGTCTTGTAAACTAAGTCTTTCATGTGGCCCCAAATGTAGAACTCGAAAGGCGCAAATCGGGGGATCGAGCCGGCCAGGGAATCGGGCCGCCTCGGCCAATCCATTTATTTGGGTAATTTTCATCCAGCCACTGTCGCACGCCCAGGCAGAAGTGAGCTGAGCAGCCATCATACTGGTAAATCATGTCACGTCTTGTGGCTAGAGGCACATCCTCCAACAACATTGCCATCTCGTTCCACAAAAAATGTTCATAAGTGATGCCATTTAAGATTTGGGGCAGGAAAAATGGCCCGATCAAATGATTGTTGATGACGTCCATCCACACATTCAATGAAAATCTCCTCTGACTGGCCTTTTCTTTGACTTTTTTCGGGTTCTCGCCATTTGGCGCCCAATAATGCGCATTATGGAAATTGATTACACCGTTCCGGTCAAACTTTGATTCGTCCGTCCATAAAATCTTGCTGAGGTAATCTGGATTTTCGAAATCAGCATTTAGCTATTAGAAAACGACAAAACGACATGCTCCCTCAGAGCATGCACGAGTGTGTAGTGGTATGGATATATGACCCACACTTTCCACTGACTCATGCCAAGTTGCTTGGCCATAACTCTCGTCCAATAGTGAAAACACTCCAGTATTTCCTTCTCCGCTTCAGGAGCAAACTCGCGAGACTGCCTGCATCGCCTTGCCGTTGTCGAACCGAACCGGTTTCTCGGATGCGCCGGTATATCGTACAGTACACTCGTGTGTCTGGTAAACGGCGATTAGGGAAACGACGCTCGTATTCTCTTCGTGCTGCAGCTGC
This sequence comes from Lepisma saccharinum, assembly GCF_977018435.1. Taxonomy (NCBI): domain Eukaryota; kingdom Metazoa; phylum Arthropoda; class Insecta; order Zygentoma; family Lepismatidae; genus Lepisma; species Lepisma saccharinum. The sequence goes on from NW_028143180.1 coordinate 115,828, forward strand.
GTCACCATCACAAAACCCGTAACAGTACAAAATATCAGCGTGTTCTTCATTGTCGAATGCAGCCATTGTTGAACAGCACAATAACAACATTTAATAGCACCTATTCTATCACTTATTGATTTAGTTGCGAGGTTACGCAAAGTAGATTTATGTAGATCAGTCACTTTCAACCTGACATAGTCTCTTAGGTACTGCCACTTTGTGAGCGTCATTTCATTGCCATCTAGTGAGCTGCATGATTCACATTTGTATCACTTGTTTACGTGATAAGACAAGTATTGTCCTCTAGTGGGTGTACGATGTAACATGTAACAACCAAAGCGTGTGAATGTTGGCAACATCTGTACCTTGTTGGATAGCTGATAACTCAAGGAAGTAATTTAAGTAATTTGTAAGCTTCGTGTCATACCATTTTTGTTATTAATACGTTGGCAAGTAAACTAAGAGTGCATTTTTTTATCACCACTTGTAAGTTTAGACCCACCCGTTACTTACATGTGATTGTTATTTGGGAAAAACTTTTTTTTTCAACGAACCACTTATTTGTTAGCTATTAGAAAACGCTGAAATAAGTGCCATACAATGAGCTGTTTTTTTTTTCAATTCGTATTTTTATGTAGAAAATTGTAATTTAAAAATAAACAATAAAAAATCGATTATCTCGAAAACTACTACTTTTCGGACGGGGTATCATATGGTCAAATTTATTGCAAATTGCCTCTACTTTAACCCCTTCAGGGAATACATCTAATTATAGGTCACCCTGTATATACACAATAAATATATTTCTAGGGCACCTAAAAATAAACAAATAAACAAACATTTCCATATATATGCAGCATGCAAATCTTAAATTCAAAATATCAGTTTACAGAACACCTAATATATTCCTGCAAAGTATATTTTTTTCTATATTCACATCACACGATGATTAGCCTAACGTCCAAATTAGGAAATGGATTCTTAAGAGGTAAAACGTACCGTACCCATTTTGTTCATGTCCAAGCTTTGATTTTTGGGGACCAAGAGAAAAAAGAACCGTGATTTGGCTTAGTAAAAGCACATAATCTCTACAGAATGAAAATTAGCTAATGGGATTAGATATAAGAGTAGGATTGAATTCCTGGCGGGGTTAGGGTTGAGGATGGGGTGCGGTGATACGGTATGTTCTTACACTCTTACGGTATTAAAGAAAGCTTGAATATATTTATATTTGCTCATAGATGTAAGTTAGTTTTGTAAACGAAGTTGAGAGCGAAGACAATAACTGTAACTTTGTGACGAGATAGAAGCATGTCTGCAGATACCTTCCACGTATCAACATGAAAGAAAACTAGCATCTCTGGGTATGACGCCATATTGTCTATCTTACCATAGGGCTGGAACAACGGATATAGTAACAAATTCGCATATGATACAATTCCTTTAATTCACTTGGTATTATATAATAATTAAATACGTTTGCACAATGAAGAAATACAAAAAAGGCCCATATCCGATAGGCTAGCTGAAATGCTCTCTCACTGCCGCGAGCCGACATGCACCATTCCGCAGCGTTCGAATATCACGCTCCCAGAATTCCGAGTTCTTGCACGAAGCTCCCAGCGGGAGTAAAATAAAAACAAATGAGGAGCGGAAAGCAATACTATTTACAATCTTAAACATTCTCCCCCCCCCCCCCCGTTGGAATGCACAGCATCCAAACTAAATCATGAAAGTTCAATTGATCTTCCCATCTGGAAGAGGTACAATCTTACTGAGAGCCCTTCGGTACACTCCATCCTTGGTGCGAACCACGGCTACACGAACTAAATTGTCTTTCCCTGGAAACACTTCTTCTAAAATGCCCATTTTCCAAGATAATGGGGGTAGGTTGTCTTCTTTCAGAAGCACAAGTAGTCCTGGTTGCAGGTTGGGCTGCGTGGTTGTCCACTTCTGACGCTGTTGCATACCATGAAGATAATCTCGGGACCAGTTTCTCCAAATCCTTTGTTGAAACTGTTGAACTCGTTGCCACCTGGAAAGTCTATTTTCCTTGAGATCACTTAAGTCTGGTTGAGGAAAGGAAGTTAGTGGACCACCAATAAGAAAGTGGCCTGGAGTGAGGTAATTAAATTCTTCATGAGAGTCAGGTAAGGATGTAAGAGGTCGAGAGTTTAAGCAAGCTTCGATTTGGCACAAAAGAGTTGACAGCTCTTCGTATGTCAGTACAGCATTCTTGGCGACTCTACGAAGATGGTACTTCATGGATTTTATGGCGCTTTCCCAGACACCACCGAATGTTGGGCTACGTGGAGGTGAATTTTTCCACTGAAAGTTTTCTTGTGCTGCATACCTTTGAATGTTTTCACTGAATCCTTGCGATTGAAATAGCAATTGAAGTTTCTGAAGTTCGTTCTTCGCTCCTTGAAATGTTGTGGCATTATCGCTGATAATGGTGGAACACTTGCCTCGCCTTGCTGTAAAGCGTCGCAATGCTGCTATGAAAGCTTCAGAAGTAAGGTCTGTTACTAGCTCAAGATGTATTGCTCTCGTGGCTAGGCACGTAAAAAGAGCTATGTAGCATTTCTTTGTGATTTTACTCCTGATTGACCCTACTTTGATGACGTAAGGTCCGGCATAGTCTATGCCCACATGATTAAATGCCTTGCTAGGTGTAACTCTGATGGATGGGAGCTGTCCCATTAGCTGTTGTGCTGCGGATGCCTTCAAACGATAACAAGTTAAACACTGATGAATGATTTGCTTAATAGCTTGTCGTATTCTAGGTATCCAGTACCTTTCTCGAATGGATGAGATTAACAATTGAGGTGCTGCGTGCATCAATCGTTCATGCTCTGATGCAATTAGTAGACGGGCGAAGTGACTTTTTGGATGCAAAATGATTTGATGCTTGCTGCTGAATTCCAAGTTGCTATTTTCTAGCCTACCTCCAACACGAAGAATTCCCTGATTATCCAGAAAGGGGTGTAAGTCTTTAAGGATACTTTTGTTGGATACTTGCCCTTTGGCAGTGAGATCATTTATCTCTCGATGAAAGAACGAAATTTGTGTCATAACGACACACGTTTGAGTAGCGTCTTCAATGTCAATTGAAGTAAGTGGATCGGATTGTTTGTTACTTGCATTTTTACAATTGCAAATGAATCTTTTACAGAGCGCTACAATCCTTAACAATTTGAAAAATGTAGAAAAATCGTTTATTATTGCCTCTGATTGCAGATGAGACACCAGTGTAGTTACAGGAAGCTTTCGTTGTTCAGGAACATCTTTGTTCTTAAGACTTGTGTCAGATGATGATGATGGCCAGCACGTTTATCTTCTTGCAACCAAGCTGGACCATGAAACCATAGCGAATGATGATGAATATCTTGAGGTTTAACTCCACGGGAGATTAAATCCGCTGGATTATCCTTGGACGAAACATGTCTCCATTGATAAGTTTGAGTAAATTCTTGAATTTGCGCTACTCTGTTGGATACAAAAGGCTTCCATCTGCTTGCTGGCGATCTAAGCCATGCCAGAACTATTTGTGAATCTGTCCACAAATAAACATTGTCAATGTTAAGTCTCAAAATTGGGAGAGTTTTGTTGAGTAATTTGGCCAATAAGACTGAAGCGCACAGTTCCAATCTAGGAAGAGTGGTTTTCTTGATCGGGGCGACCCGTGATTTTGAGCACAGTAAGTGAACTTCGGTGCAACCTTCTTCGTTTGCTGAACGAACATACAAGCAACTGCCATAATTTTTCTCCGATGCATCGGAAAAGCCATGGATTTGTATATTCTTGACACAGCCAGGTGTTAGGATGAAACGTGGTATTTGCATTTCACTGATGACTGGTAGCTGAGAATGAAGATGAACCCATTCAACTTGCAGGCTTTCTGGAAGTGGATCATCCCAGTTTATGTTGTGAAGCCACAACTGTTGTAAAAAATACTTATACATTACAGTTACTGGTGAAAGTAGTCCAATTGGATCAAAAATCTGGGCAATAACACTCGCTACTTGACGTTTGGTTGGTTTGTGTGACATCATGTTGACAGACTTGGCTCCAATGTTAATCATGAAAGTGTCTGCCGAGGGATTCCATGAAATTCCTAGAGTTTTAACACCTTCGGTATGAAAATGAATTAGATTTTGAGTCTCTCTCAGTGATTCTGGAATAGCGTTGAGTACTTCAGTGCTGTTGAAGCACCACTTTCGTAAGATGAATCCTCCTCTTTTCAGAAGTTCTGAAAGATCTTGATAAAGTTGTAACGCACCTTGCACGCTACTGCTTCCTCCAACGTAATCATCAACATAGAAATCACGCTGCAACACTTGACATGCGTGTGGGAAGTTAACTGCTTCATCTTCGGCTAACTGCTTCAGACATCTGGTTGCTAAAAAGGCACTTGATGTAAGCCCATACGAGACCGTATTCAATTGAAATACTGTTATGAGTTCCTGAGGAGAGTTTCTCCACAGAATGCATTGCAGTGGCCTGTCATCAGGATGTATGTGTATCATTCTATACATCTTTGTTACATCAGAAACCAATGCCACCTTGTGAGTTCGAAATCTTAGAACAATGGAAAACAAATCTTCCTGTATGGTAGGTCCAACCATTTGTATGCTATTTATTGATTCACCGCTTGTTGATGGCGAACTCCCATCAAAAACAACACGTATTTTCGTTGTACTGGAATCCTTGAAAACACAATGATGCGGAATGAAAAATTTTGTGCAGTCATTTGTTTGTACATCATTTAAATTCCCTATGGGTTCCATGTGTCCCAACTGGTAATATTCTTGCATAAATTCTGTATAATCAGCCTTTAATTGTGGTTGACGTTGAAGCCTCGTTTCTAATTGGTGAAATCGAGTTAATGCAGAGTGCGAGGAGTCACCTAACACTGAACGATCCTTACGTAATGGTAGCCTGACCGTATAACGGCCACTTTCATCTCGTGTCACATTTCGCTGAAAATGTTGCTCGCAAGCCATTTCTTCTGGTGATTGCAGCTTCGTATGGATCTCCTCTATGATCCAGAACTGTTGGAGTTGCGAGCTGAGAGAATCTTCCTTTCTCGTGAAAAATGACCTAGTAATACTGTTGCTAGAAGATGTTGCTGGAATCTTCCCTGCAATAATCCATCCAAACTCTGTGTCTTGAAGAATGGGGAAATTTACTGGTTTTGTTCTCTTTTCAGGCTTCATAACGGTAAAGAAAACCTCTGCACCAAGCAGAATCTGTATTTTGCCAGGCGAACAAAAGCTTGGGTCTGCTAAACGAATATCTGTTGGAATGTTCCATTCAGATGCATCAACCTTTTCTGAAGGCATTAGTCCTGTAATGGTTGGCAACACTGAGCACGAAATACTTGTCGTAAAATTGCTATTATTAGATCTCAGACGGATCTCTACTGAATGACTCGATTCAGCTGACGAATTGTTGAGTCCCTGAATGGGAACTCGATGCTTTACCTTTCGAAGACGATTACTTTGAACAATGTCTTCAACAATGAAATTATTCTGACTCGCCGCGTCCAAGAGAGCACGACAATTGATTCAATTGCCCGCTATATCTTGTACTTGAACAATCGCCGTAGCAAGTAACACCTGTGACGCGCTTTTCTGCTTAATTGAACAATAAGAAACCTGAGGTGCTTGATCTGAATGCTGTGAAGAATCGCTTGTATTGTTTACCATCGATGTGTTCACGTGACCCCCAGATGACATTTCTCGTTGCCGGTTTACATTGGATGTACCTTCATCTACATGAAGTAAAGTACTATGCTTCTGTTTACATCGCTTGCACACTCCATATTTACACTGCGCCGAAACGTGGTTGTTGCTGCTAAGACAGTTAAAGCATACGCGATTCTCACGTAAAAATTTATACTTTTGTGAAATAGAAGCTTTCTTAAAGGCTTCACACGAAAATAAGCGATGTTTGTTTGCTTTACAAAACATGCACAATGAAGAATCTGTTGTAACATATGACTTCGAAGATTGTTGACATTTAGCACTGTACTGTTTGTGCATATTTGTAGATGATTTTGTTGCTACCTTGTTACCTTCACTCGTAACTGGATTAATCTTTTCAAGAGCCTGGCATCTGTGCTCTAGAAAACTAAAGAGCTGATCTAACGTGCTAAATTCAGTATCATTACTTTCTAGTTCAAATGCTCTTCTCGTTGCAGGGTCGAGATTTGAAACAAGATGCTGAACTAAAATTATATCAGTTAACGACGTGTCTTCAGCTATCATTTTGAGCGCTGAAATAGAGCTAACTGCAGTGTTTGTAAATGCACGAAGTTCCTGACAATTCTCCTTTACAACTGGATTGATATGTAAAATATCATTTACATGTGAGACTGCAATCAACCTTTTATTGTCGTATCGCTCATTGAGTTGCTCCCAAGCAATAGCGTAATTTGCTTCTGTCATTGGCAAATTTTGAATTAGATGTAAGGCCTCGCCTTTCAATGATACGCGCAAATACTGAAACTTCTGAACATTTGAAATATCTACATTGTTGTGTATCAGCGATACGAACGTGTCCTTGAAAGACACCCACTGCGTGTAATTACCGCTAAAATGTGGTAATGCAATTGCCGGAAGCTTCACCTGCGTACTTCCTCGTGATGCAGATTGTTTAGTTTCAGGGGAAACTGGCTTTGTGACATGCTTGTCAATCAAAATTTGCATTCTTGTTTTCAAATCAAAGTACATACGTTCAATTTCTTCTCTTGCCGCGTCATGTGCACCTTCGACTGATTGTAGTTCAATGCTGTCTTGAACTTCCTCTAATTTTAGCCAAACCTCGTTTAAATGCTCCAAGCGAGTCTTGATTGTTAGAATGTTGCTTGATGCTTCATCGTAAGTATCAACATACGAAGCTATACGTTTGAGTTTGCGCTTGCATGCATTTCTCTCTTTGATAAGACGTTGAATGTCGGCCATGGTTGCAAGGTAAGGAAAATACAAGGAAGGAAATGTAAAATGAACCAGACTTACTCACCGATTTGCTTCTTTGATGCTCGCGTAGAAAGTCAATCCCTCCTCCCACGACGGTGGTGAAGAAACAGAGAATCCATCATCCTACGACGAAACAAGAGTTCCTGAAACAGCTGATTTCACCGTACCGTGACGATTAATGCTACTTAATCGCAACCGAGTTCAAGGTCACTGCAAAATTCGTTGTAACGATGTTCGTTACGAAAGCGCGGTAAACATGTATCTGTGCAAACCAAAAACACTGTTCGTTCTGTAACACTGTCACAATTAGCACTGTCACAACTGATGATCACTGAACTGCACGAAACAAACTGTCACTATATCCGGAATGCGGAGGACCATAAATGTCTGCAGATACCTTCCACGTATCAACATGAAAGAAAACTAGCATCTCTGGGTATGACGTCATATTGTCTATCTTACCATAGGGCTGGAACAACGGATATAGTAACAAATTCGCATATGATACAATTCCTTTAATTCACTTGGTATTATATAATAATTAAATACGTTTGCACAATGAAGAAATACAAAAAAGGCCCATATCCGATAGGCTAGCTGAAATGTTCTCTCACTGCCGCGAGCCGACATGCACCATTCCGCAGCGTTCGAATATCACGCTCCCAGAATTCCGAGTTCTTGCACGAAGCTCCCAGCGGGAGTAAAATAAAAACAAATGAGGAGCGGAAAGCAATACTATTTACAATCTTAAACAAAGCAGATAGCCTTCGTTGGGAAGCAGCGTGAAGGTACCGTCGCCAGAGGGCAGAGGATTGATGGTACGGTCACCGGCAATAAAAATGGGGCACCTAGAACCTGAAATACTCACTTCCCTGTAAGTTGTTGTGTGTGTTGCCTAACTCTAAGGCGGTTACAGAACTTACCATTGAAAATTTGGTATTAAAATTGGCTCATCGCCGTAGAGTTAGATAACACACATAACGTTAACGCGTAACGTTTGAACATTCAAATAATGTACACTACAAAATTTGTTTATTTGGAAATCAAATGTCTGATGACATGATAACAATAATTGTTATTATTGAAAGATCTCCTGTATGTGGATCACTGGTGTAGGTATATTGGCAATACTTTTTCTTTTTCTAAAACACAGGTTTGATTGATTGATTGAGTTGGCGTTTTAAGTTCACCAAGTTAACCCGGGACCCCTTCATTACAAGACGAAGACGCTACCACTGCGCCATCGGGGAGGCTCTACAAAGGTTTGATAATTATGAAATGAATATTAGTGTGATTCTCCTTTTTTTAATTCATTTTTGTCTGTTGTATGATGGAATAACTTTTAATGTGTTTGTTTGGAAGATAAGGTTATTGTGTTAAAATGAGAGGAGTACAAGATTAAAGGATATCCTATAGAAAAAGGCGAACAGAGAAAAAGATGTCAAATATTTTGTTGTTCTTGTTAATGTAGTGTAACTATAGTGAAATCGCCGTATCTTCCGGTGTGGACCCGCCTATCTGTCAGTGGCGGTCTAACAGCTAATTAGACACCGCTGGCCCCCTCTTTGGGCAACAAGCGGCAACATTAGAATCCCTCCTCCACAAAGCAGCCAACAGGGAAACAGGATTTTGTCAAAATGACCGTTCTGCGCTGTGAATGGGGGCCGGTTCCTAGCGTGACTCTACTGTAAATGATAAAGAAAGTAAACGGTTTTCAAACTGATTTCTTCGAAGTTTAAATTTTCTTCAGCCCTATCCTGAGAAGACGTCAGTGTAAGCCGATTGGAATGAATGAACGAATGAGTTAAAAATTTAGGATGCGTCTGTGCGTATGATCGTTTTGCACCCTTTCAAGTATACGAGGAAGAATCATTTAAAACCCTTACTTTCAAGTTTATAAAAGGGTGTAAAGCAGTGGCGTATGCTGAGTGGACTATCTCACCATGTCTCGTGGTCCTAGGCTATGGATAGAAATAAGTTTACCAACTCCTAAGAAATCAGGTTGCCAACTCATAAGAAATCAGGTTGTCAACTCATAAGAAATCAGGTTGCCAACTCATAAGAAATCAGGTTGCCAACTCACAAGAAATCAGGTTGCCAACTCCAGAATCACAATCATCATCTCACTGATATGAATAATTTTATTTACAATTTCTTATCGATTTTTCTCCTGTATTTTATTCTCTAGACTTCAGGCTTCGCAGATAGCCTAGAATATACGCTCCTGGTGTAAAGAACCCCCTTGAAAAAGGTCAAAAGTGCAAGGCTGTAAAGGGACACACAGAACACATTAAAAAAAGTAAGGACACACTAAAAAAATACTTCCTCACAGACAGCGGAAGAGACCCGCTCTTCTCACAAAGCTAAAAGCATTTGCTAATACACTGTGATAATCTCCCAACATTGATCATAAATCGTTGGGAAGGTTGAAACTCTGTCTGAGGATAGTAAAATCGACACATTCGAGAAGAATATGCCTAACACTTAAAACAGCATTACAAAGAAAGAATTACATAAAAATAGTAATGATATTAGCACCAACGTTTACAAATCGGAACGAGGAGAAGACAGACGGAGTCTCATTTTAGGTTAAATGAAGCATAATTTAAAATTTACATTTGGCTTCAGAATATGAAACTATTAAAATGGCATTGTAATAATAACGCATATAGCCTTAAATATTACCCGACATCAGGAATATCCGATAAATAACCTGAGAAGGATAGTAACACATACCTATATACATAAATAAAATAATGCATACAACAGATACACACACACACACACACACACACACAATACTGTGGTAAGAATGGTGAGGTTGCAAGAAAGCTTGATGAGTGTCGAAGCTTTTCAGATGGCTGTTCAAATGATTGGATATAGTTGTACATGACTTGATCCAGCTCCAAGACTTTCCGCGCCGTCTTCCAACCAATTAGCGAAGAAAGTCGCCTCTGTTTATAGTGAAATCAAGTAGATCGTCTAGTTTCCGGCCACTGATTCCAGATGGCTCTGCGTGTTTGTGCAAGCCGTGTTTCTGGAGTTCGAGTTTGTCTTCCGTGAGACGCGGTCCTGGTTGTTTGGTTTGTTAACAACTGCTTGAGATCCTCTCGAGTGTGTCCCATCATCCTTTGCGGGGTCCTTTGAATTCCAAAGCTTCCCTCCCCCTTCCCCCGAAGCAGTTCCTTCCCATGGGGCGTAATTAAGAGACCTCCCTAATCGTCTAGTTAATGAAAAATGATAGCGGTGCTGGATACCCCGAGTGCAAGAATCAAGCGAAGGGTTACATGAGCATTGAGACATCTTCACGCCTTGCAAACGGTAAACCTTTGTCGACGGTGCTGTCCCCTTTGAACGTTTTAATGTAGTGACGTGCCAAGGAATGTCGTATGCGAGGCTGCTTCATTTTAGAAGTCAATGCTCAGTGGTACTGACCCTCAAAGATGTATTTAGAGGGGGGTTCATGGGGTCCGGACCCCTCCTGAAAGTGTTGCCATGTAGTACGAGATGTAAATAAAAATAAGTCCTTGATTACCGATTCTTGTGAATCATTTTTGTATGAGTCGTATACGAAAATTAATACATATTAAATGATAAAAAAATAACAATTAAAAAATATTTATGCAGCTACGACTGAACTTAACATGATGGTGGTACGTAACTTATTATTCTTATTATTATTACCTATTATTTCTGTTCTCATAAAGATGAAAACGTCAATCAAACGAAGGCATAAAATGAGTAAATAAGGAGCGAATAAGATATTGGTAACCTAAGTGAAATTGTCTGCTTGGCGAAAACAACGCGGAATATGAAAATTGCCATGGTAATATTTAAGGCTAGATGTATTATTGCAATAATTTAGTTTCATTTTCTGAAGCAAAATGTACATTTTGAATTATGCTTCATTTAATCTAAAATGTGAGCTCGTCTGTCTTTCCCTACTTCCGATTTGTAAATGTTTGTCTCAGTGTCATTCCTATTTTCAAGTATATTATTAATATTATTATTTTTTTACAAAATAATTCTGAGTTAAAGGAGGTAATATCACTCCCACCAACTACGCCACTGTTTCAATACCTACAGCGTTCGATGAGAAAGAAGCAAGTTGAAGAGGTGTGTGAGCCACAAGTCGTTAGTCAGAAGGATCGACGTTAGCCAGTTTGCTGTTACGCGGTAAGAAGGAGGATATTTCAATATAAATTGAACGTCAACAATAAAAAAAAGTATGTATTGTTGTTCTTAAACTTTCTTAGTTATTAATTAGTTTTATCGAGAATAGAATTTCTACACATGGACCTGTTCAGGACATTGTGGTTAGATGGAACTAGTGCAAGGTATCGACTATCTGAAAAATAATAATAATACAATTCTAACAGTTTTATGAAATTATTTTTCCACTTGTGCGTAAACTTACCATTGAATTATCATTATGAAACCTTACTTGAGAGAAAGCACTTCGGAACTTTGATTTTTGTGTAGATAATGGAGAGCCTACAACCTACATTACACGAAAATACCTGAATATTGCAAGTTTCAATTAAGTGATTTTAATTAATGCCAACTTTGAACCATGGTCGAATCCGCATTTGCATTTTGAAGGAACTTCATAGTGTTATTTACACCATTTTACAAAACATAAACATAATTGCCTGCGAAATAATGCTGAATAAATGTAGAAGTTGACTAATTTTGGGACATTCTAAAATCGATATTATTTTGAAATTATATGTTAAAAATTAATTTTAATAATTAGTATTCTTTATTTTTTAATACTAAACTTGTGGAATTGTGTACATATTCTCGTATGCTTTGTCTATATCCGTTATTAGTGTTTACCTTATGAATTTCTTTGCATTTCTTAAGTGAAACCACGCTACCTAAAAGAGTGAGAACCAACATGTAGATACAAATTAAAAAGCTACGAAATGTGTTAGAACCAGAACATTATCATTCAAACTCAACTGAGTGTATGGTAATAACTCTTAAACATATCATTCCAGGCAAAATGTACACAAAAGCACAAGGGTAAAATTCATGTCATTATGGAAAATATATATTTCTAGGTTAATAGCTAAATTGAAGAGTTCTCCCAAGTTGAACGTGAGAACTATATTCTATTCTTAACGCTTTTAACATTGCGTACTTATGTGCTATTATGATAAAATTTCTTTGAAACTATCTTGTACATTTTTTTCCTCGAATTTGTTTCTAAAACGCCAAAAATGTGTAAACAAAGAAATACGAACTCTACATACTCTTGTCACAATAATATATTTTCTTAGATAAAGGAAGTTGCAAATGTATACAAAGTTTTAAAATGTTTTCTTAAAAATAATCAAAATTAATATTTGGATGATTATTATTCTGTCGATTTGTACTTATTTGTACATTTATACTATTATCGACAGGTGTAACTTGCATAAATTACCTAAAATAACTAACAAATAGTGTTCAAAATACATTTTTATTTACGATTTTACCTATGTATGATTAAATCAGAAGCAATATAATGTGTTTGAAAAATTAACAACTTCAAGCCATACAATGGTTTGATTTCGCTTTCTGACTGAAAATCCTGGAGGGTTATTACTGTGTAACATCAAAGGAGGGTTAATATCTAAATTCTCGATTATTATATATTCTTCTAATCGAAAAAAGTTTGCACACTTTTTCATGACCATCAACGCTATGACGAGCATTGATGTGTTTCGAGTTCAATGACAGAAAATAATAAATAATAAAGTTAGGGCATTAGCAGAGCAGAGAATAATATGAGAGCAATATTATATGGGCCAAATACGAAGATTGAGATCATATGAGAAGAATGAATGAGAACAGAAAGTTTAGCGAATGATGAGAAAAGGCCAATTTAGCTTCATATTATATTAATGTGTGTTATATTATTTAAAATATATCACTCTTATGTTGTGTTTGTATCGAAGTATGTTTTAAGTCCATTTGATACTCAGATATGTTAATTGGGACTTGACCTACAGCATGGGCGTCGCCAGAAAATTTTGAACGGGGGTCAGGCCATTGATAAAACTTAATTAGCAGAAAAAATAACAATTATTACCAAGGCTATACTTGTTATTATACAATAACTATTATAACTAGTAAAAATAATCAAATGTATTACAAATTATTATTATTATTATTATTATTATTATTATTATTATTATATCCCTAGGAAGACTCCTAGCCACCAGATGAGTGGATATCATGCAGAACATTTTTCATTATCTTTTTACGTTTCATGGAGTTAGTGTACTGAAGTTCATAGTTATTGTATTTTGTTATTAACACACCTCATTCAAGAAAGATCTTTAAAAGCTATGGGGAAATTTTATTAATAAAGTTTATTTTGTATGATCTCTCACATAAAACTACAATTTTTGAAATTTTGGAAATCGTGACACCATTCATTATTTGGATTCAATGGTAGAAGAATATATAACCTTATCCCTGTATTTTATACTAAATTTCTCGATCTGATGCAGTTTTTACTTTGGTTTACTTGTAAATAAATAAACTTTATTTATGTTATTAACAATGAAAATAATAAGCTTCCTGCTTTTTTGTAACTGGGTATGAATGGTACCAATTTCCCCTCCCGACGCACATTACCTACAGTTTAAAGTGGGATCCGAATCACCGTGCAATGTGTTCCCACGGGGATCGAACCAGGGACACCTTCATTGCAAGACGACGACGATATCATTACGCCATCATGGAGGCACCATGTGTGCTAGTGTACAAAAGCTGGTTTTTACATTCCCGTTCAATGTGTGTCCTGTACTGGGAAAGAAGAAATATGGTACCCTAACCACACCGTGCGTATTGTATGCGCAGAAAAGTTCATCAAAAAGAACTGGTCAAAGTTTTGAACAGATAGAGGAACAGGCTCCTTAATAACAATTCAGAGTGTGGTCGGCAAGGACCACAGAGGCTTTACACTGAGACCTTTGTGGGCGAAGAGAGCGTACACGGTACGTCGTCTTTGAAAAAGGGCGGACTTTAATTGTAGAGAACCAAGATGAGTTGAGGGGTCCTCTAATTTGTAGACCAGATGAAGCGTGGAGTGTCACAAACGCCCTCAAAAGTTTAGTCTAATCCGCAAAAACCCTTTTCCCTTCACAAGGGAGCGCGTGCCCCGTTCCTTTTTATCAACCCTACAGAGACTGTCTTGAAAAAAAGACCGCGCTCGCACCACTTTTTGTGCGTGTCCCTCCCCCAGCAGCATCCGTCGCCCAATGTCCATTGAAGATGACTCCAGACTGAAGCCTTTTATCCGGGGCTCTGATTATGGATATTGGCGGTTGTTTGGTTAGCCACAAGTCAAATATATCTCTCCCCCTTCCTCGTTTACCCCCACCGGGTGAAACTTTCCCTTTTATCACGTCAGTCACTATCTCCGATTTCCGAACCTACGCCAGTTTCTGAAAAAAGAAAAAAGAAAGAAGTCCTTCTGTGTAAGCTTGCACAACTCCCCCCTGGTGGCGTTTGGTCGAAATTACTCAGGCGAGGGGCATCCGATATTCTTTTAAGCGTGAACCCAACCGTATGACATCATTAAAGAGAACCCATACCCTCGAACCCAGTCGCGCAGTTGCCATAGTTCATGCTGGAGCGACATTAGCGGTCTCTATGGTGGAGCACATGAACTAATGGGGGAAATGTGATTAAATGACAGGAGTGACGTCATATCGAATAACAAGAGGGGAAGAATGAAGAGATAACATCACGCGGGGACAAATGAAGGTGTACTCAGATCTTGGAATGATGTTAAGAAGGTGATTTTCTGGTAGGTGTGTATCCCTTAGATTGAATTATAAGGTTTCGTTGGTGCACATCTTGTGTGGGAAGTAACTTTAATTAGAATAAATGCTACATAGCGACAAAAAGCGAGTGAGCAGGCGAAAGAAACAAGAACAATTGGAGATGGACACTGAACATATTTATAGGCATGAACCACGAGGACATAAACGACTGAAAGTCTGCGTCAGGGTAGTCGCCATCGGGAGGGCTTTATTCCACCGTGTAGTTGGTTGACTTGTTGTTTTAAGTCCACTTTATGTACAGTAAGGCTAATCGGGACTGGTCCTACAGTTTAAAGTGGGATCCGAACCACTGTGGCATGCGCCTCCACCGGGTATCGAACCCGGGACCACTTGATTACGACGTTACCACTACGCCATCGGGGATGCCCCATATCCTACCGTGTGAAATTATCTTATCCAAACAGCCCACATTGGAATTTGTCGGAATCATTTATTAAGCATAATAAACATACAAAAAAGGGATAAAGGAGAGAGGGAGGGAATGTGACAAAGAGGTAAAAACAAAATTTACATAGACATAGAGAAACAGAAAAGAAAGAAATAGAGAAACAGAGGAAGAAGAAAAAATAGAGATACAAAGAAGGAAAGAAAGAAATAGATACAAAAAGATGTAGAGAAACAAAGAGAGAAGACAGCGAAATGAAGATACAAAGATAGGCACCTGTAGAGAAACAAATAAAGAAGAAAGAAAAAAGATACAAAGAAAAAAGATGTAGAGAAACAAATGCAGAAGACGGAGAAATAAAGATACAAAGAAATAAAGATGTAAAGAAAGAAAGGAACAAGAAAGAGAATAAAGATACAAAGAAAGACATATAGAGAAACAGTGGAGAAATAAAAATACAAGGAAAGAAAGTTGTTGAGTTGCAGAGCAAAAATAAAGATACAAAGAAACTAAGATGTAGAGAAACAGAGGAGAAATAAAAATTCAAGAAAGATATAGAGAAGCAAAGGAAGAAGAAAAAGAAATAAACAGACAAAGAAAGAAATAGAAACAGAGGTAAAATAAAGATAAAGAGAAAGAAAGGATGATGTGGGGAAACAGGGGAGAAAGAGAAATAGAGATATAAAGAAAGAAAGCGATAGATAAGCAGAAGAGGAAACCGAGAAACAAGACTCAGTCACCCAAGAGATCAGTGACGTGCGGTGACGTCGACACTTGACACGACACGTCAGTGGGTTTGTGTGGGTCGTACCCCTCGCCCCTTTGGGGCCCAGTATTCCTAAAAAATAGAACGTCAATAAGAGGAAAACATTGCAAAATGATGAATGAGTACTAAAAAAAGTACACGTAACCCTCACCCCATTCGAAAATAAAAAAAACGTATTGATTTGACTACTAAGCCAGAGATCCTGGGTTCGAATCTCGGCTTACCCATGGGTATTCTTTGTATGTGTCCCTTCGTCAATTTTATCGTATCATCTTCGCGATTAGCCAAAAGTGGCGGAAAAGCGAAGTAAAATAAACCAAATCAAGCAATCAATGAATGATTTGATTTCATTTTTGTTACTTAGCGTTGCTTTTTTGTCACATTTGGTTAATTGCGAAGATGATGCGATAAAATTAATGAAGGGACAAACACAAAGAATACCCATGCCCAGGTCAGGATGCGAACCCGGAACTCCTGATGTCCTATCGCGCTGTGATAACCACTCCCCACGGTTGCTTGATTTGGTGTTTTAAGTCCACTTTATGCACAGAAACAAAACAGGTAACAAAACACACTTTTTTGTAGTTTCTTCAATAATATTCATTTGGCTTCTTGAGTTCTGAGATACATTTTTCATTCCAAATTATTTCATTATTCACTGCAGAGGACAGCACATAGGAACAAGAATGCGCGCTAATCACGGGTTCGAATCCCGGATGGATTGTTCGAGATCCCTTCATCAATTTCAACATATCATCACTCATCTTCCTTTTCTCGATAACCAAATGTGGCAGAAAAGTGAAGTGAACTAAATCAAACCAAACCAATAACAATATGAACGCGCGTTGTCTTGCCCAAATAAATACACATCCGTTAGAGGCAAAGATATTAGTATATTTAAATAAAACACTACTAAAACGAGACCGAGAGAGAAATCCTGAGCAAATATTTGCAATTTAATCATTATATATTCCATATTTGGAAAAAAAAAGAAAAGAAAGAAAGCATAACATTATTGCCTGCACATAATACGTTCATATTTCATATATAATAAAGTCGCCGTCGCCTTATAATCAAGGGGTCACGGGTTCAATACCCGGTGGAGGCACATAGTGGTTCGGGTCCTTGTTAAACTGTAGGTTCAGTACCGATTAACCTTACCGTAAAAAAAAGTGAACTTAAAACGCCAACTCAATCAAAAATCATAAATAATAAAACTACATCCCATATCATACATACATATACGTGTAAAAAGTTGTGGTGTAAATATAGAGAACATAAGTACTGCAGAAAATTTCCCCCTAACTTCTTTAGAGGATTTACAAAGAAATCGAAGGGAACCCAATCCCCTATCTGTCCTAGTAGAGATAGACTGGGGAACCTGATAGAACTGGCTTTCAACCATTGCAGCGGGGGGCGAGGGGGCAAGGGAGATAGAGGCAGACATATTCCCTTTTCCTTCATTTCTATCTGGAACTGGTGAGGCGGAGGAAGAGCGATACAGGCCAGCTTTGCTCGCTGATCGTACCGAGGGACGAGAAGTGTGTGGAAAAAGTGTTGCATATGAACTGTGGCTTTAACAACATAATAAATAATGTGATTTGAAAATAATTAGAGATGTGAGATTGATTGATCTATCTGTGCTAGACTAGCTACTCCTCAGTGCACGTCACTGCAAGAAGTATAGAGAGAGCTATGAATGATCATCAAAGCCAGCACTTCGGAAATTATTTCGTCAACCCTCCAAAACTATCGCCAAGTAACATTCTCTAACGACTCCACCGGCGTGCGCTGGAGGAGGTACATCTTGCGGTGTGCCTCGACTGCACAACTTTCACCGCACAGTTGCCACATGTATACTGGTAGCAGCGTCTTCTATGAAAGCGTTGTTGCATCTCAATTATCTCTGACCAAACTGCTGCCAGTGTTCAGTTTTTTATCCTTCTTGTCTAACGATTCTCTTCATGTGATGAAGATCAGATGCTTTTGAATAATTATAAAATTGTTCGGCTTTAACCACCGTTCTCTTGCCGACCTCCATGACGTAATGGTTAGCATTGTGAGCTACAACGCCAAGGTTCCCGAGTTCGAAGCCCGGCCTAGGCGAGGGGGAGTGTCATCAGTTCCATCATATAATCACTCAACTTCATCGTCGTTATTAGCCAAAGTGTCAGAAAAGGGACGCTACATTTTAAAAAAGTTAGAAATCAACCACAGTTCTTCCCTATCTCTCAATATTTTTACGAGTTTCGTTTTGTAATTTTTGCTATGTTGTAGATTAATATCTCTATTAGTCCATGTAGGGTCTAAATATCTAAGTCCTCTTTTGTAAAGTATACACGAGGGTATTTGAAAGATTTTCTTGGAATACGTGCAGAATTGAAAATGGAAGAATTGAAAAGAGAAGAGAGTCCGATGTTGTTCTTCCTCCCCGGCTCATTGCATTACTTCGATAACATGTGACAGATTCGCCGATGTGAAGCAGAATTACACCGCCCAGAAAAATGAAAAAAAAAATATATCGTAATTTCAACAGTAAAATTGTTTAACTATTTTCTGAGAAGATACTACGATAATTAGGCATTTCAATTCATGTACTGAGAGAAAAGTCCTTTCTTAACGCTTAGGTAAAATCGGAAGATTTCCTTTGTGCTGATTCTGAAGATAATCATCCATAAGATTTACACAGGATTGAGAAAAATAACCCAGTATTGAAATGAAAAAGTAAGATAAGCGTCACTAACAACGAATGAGGAATTTACAGACGATAGAGAAAAGGACTCAATCGGACAAATGCATCACCAATTAAACTTAAGGTCATTGATTCGAATCCTGGGCACGCCAGGGATTTATCAATATGTTCATGCCATCAGTTCATGAATCAATCGTTAAACTGAGACAGCAAAAAAGACTTACAGGAAACCAAAATAGATAAAGATTAAAATATCCCGGCATTTTCATGAAATTGGAACCACATTAATTTGAATATGTTTGAATATGCACTTAGAATATGCTTTCTTATAGTATATTTATGCGTGTGCAGCTAGAAGCGGATTAACGACCTTATCTCGCGGAAGTGGATTAACTGATTACGCATAGTTCTCGCCCGGATGTTACACAGAACTGGAAATGAATCAAATCAATTCTGATGCACCTTTTGTGCATCAATTGACAATTCTAAATTGGTACGTAAGCAGTACTGGAGTAAAAAAAAAAATGTGCTCGTATATTTGTGTTAGTTGACACAATAAATCGGCAATTGAAATAAAAACACGATTGATTGATTGATTCGGTTGGTGTTTTAAGTCCACTTTATGCACAGTAAGGCTAATCGGGACTGGACCTACAGCTTAAAGTGGGATCCGAACCACTATCCCATACAGCACAAATCTACCAGGGATATCCATTGGATATCCACAATGTCCAGATCAGATCCATGGATATTATGGATGTCCATTAGATATCCATTTCTGGATATCCATTTGACATCTATAGGATATCCAGAACTGGACATCTAAAACTCAACAAATTCTTGATATCTAATACACAGCCTAAACGTGTGTAGAACTGGTTGTAAGAAACATTCTCCAATGCCGAATATCCAATACGTCGCCAGATCTCTTCCAAAACTGAATATCCAAAACACATCCAATTCTGGATATCCAAAACATATCCAGATCTTGTCCAAAACTGGATATCAAAAATACATACAATCCTGGATATCTAATACATGTCTAGATCTGATCCAGAACTTGTTATCCAACAATGAACATAAATAGGATAGATATGTTTCGAATATTAGACAATGGTAAGAGTGTGCAACATCCCGAAAAGTCAGGACCGCGATCGGGAAAAAAAATTCCCATCCCGATCCCGACATCGGGAAATGAATTCCCGACTTTTCTGGGTCCCGAGCAGTCCGGAAATACCGAAAGTTCATTTTTGAAAGTCGTTAATTCTCGACGTTTTCTGCATTGTAAATGTCTGGAACTTATCGAAAATAGTTCGTCTTTGTACCAAAAATGCGAAAACGATCACTTAAAGTGAAAATGACGTGTAGAATTCGAGATCTCCAGAGCATCGGGAAATTTTGAATATTTCCCGTCCCGAAAATTTCACAACTTTGTCGGGAAATTGCGATTTTTTCCCGTCCCGAATGTCGGGATTTAAAAAATTTCCCATCCCGATCCCGTCCCGACCCAAACAATTCTGTCCCGCACACCCCTAGGAAATGGTCATAGTATTCCCGTTGTGTATAGCTACTTTTTTATACTTTATCTTGGAATTGAAACAATACTTATAATTGCATTGAAGCATTAGCGTTTCTAAACTTATTTACTTGTCATATTTAGTGATTTAATATTTTTATTCTTAGAATCAGAAAATTTCGATTTAGTCTTACTAAAACGCTACAATACAATCGAGACTAAAATCGAGTAAATCCTACTTAACTCAACCGAGAAAACCCGTTCCTGATATACAGGGTGTCCCAAATAAAAGTATACCCATCATCGATCTTGCCTTAGATCTGGGTATACTCTTATTTGGGACACCCTGTATATTTAGCATAGACGGTAGCTATGCATATCATTTTCAGTTCGTGTGTTTTACGCCTGAGGCCTGAGTGAATCAGAAGCATGTGACTGGTTTCCTTGTTGGTGACAGTCTTGTTATTTGCTATTATATCAGCGATTGAAACTTTTTAAAATCTTAGAATCAGAAACGCTACAATACACTGCATACAAGAATCGGGCCAATGCTCGCTTATAGCATCACAAATCTCCAAGGAATATTCGCAGATAGCAAACAAGGTTGCAGAAAGCTTACGATAGCAAGCAAGCTTGATATGGCAAGCTGGACGCAAGCTTGAAGTAATTATGTGGTAACCCCTACTTAGCGTGGGTGGGTACTTTTTAAAAAAAATATAACAATAGAGAAACACCCATTTAATATAACAATAGAGATACTCATTAGACATAAACAATAATGACAAAATGAAATAAAACCGAAACAGTGTTATGAAGTGAAATGTGGATACATTATGATGTTTATGTTACCTTCAGTCGCTAGATGGCACTGGCAAAATGTATAAAATAAACTTAAGTTTTCGTAACACAAATAATGGTATGTTTGATTATAAATATAATGAAAAATTGTGTTTTAATATCCTTTAATATCCTTCGTCGGTTAGTTCATTGGACTATCCAACTTGACTAGTGCCTATTTTAAGGGGGAGTAAGACAATTAACAACAAACATTGGTGGTTGACTGTTACATGCATCCTTTCATATCGAAATAATATCCAGATGAGATCCAAAATTAGTCCAAAAATTGTACTTTTCGTGTCCATACAATATCCACAGTACCTACAAAAAAAGTCTAAATCAAAGCATAATGTCCAGATTACGTCCCACTTGATGTCCAAAATATGTCCATTTCTGGATATCTTTTGGATATCACGTATGCGGACAAATGGATATCCAGCAGATATCCAGTAGATGTCAATTGGACATTCCTGGATATCTATTGGATATCCAGAACTTGCGACACAAATATCCAAAAGATATCCAGCGGATATCTTTTGGACATTTGTGGGGAATCGAACCCGTAACCCCTTGATTACAAGGCGACGACGGCACCACTGCGCCATCGGGGAGGCTGATAAAAACGCGAAAAATAACACATGTATAGGGATAACAAAAAAGAGAATTCAAATATCTATGAATGTTTTAAAGAGGTAACTTTTCATCGGGGAAAAGAAACGAGAAATTTAAAGGGCTTGAGTAGTCAGCAAGAAAGACCAAAGATCAAGAAATCCTGTGCGAAGTATGCCGTAAACCGTTCTTTATTTTTTCTTAATTGGCGATTTGTTGTTACTTTGAAATTGCTGGGTGGGTGATCATCTGCTATGCCCTCCCCTTTATTTCTTATGCCGTGCAGAACATATCCTTTTACACAGTACAGTAAAGTACATAGGCTAGATCTGGCGAAATTGCTGCATTTAGAAATTTAGAAAAATACACGTATCAGCCTAAAGATTCTTGTCTACCAAGAAAAGGCATTGCTGAACTACAAATTCTTCGCAAGGGAGGCATTACTGTGGATTAGCCATGTGTAGATGTGTGCGTGTGTTCACATGTACAGTCGTGTACTCGAAGTGAGGGAGGATGCGGGATATGGTATCCCCAGCTATTTCTTTTTTCGCAAAACATCCCCCCGGCTGTCTTATTGTCATAATGTTAAACCATAGGAGCATCCTCCCAACTAGTCCAATGGCTCGGCCAAACATCCCCCAGCTACGAATTTACACTTCAAGCGCTGGAGGTAACGTCTGTAATCTAAGTGTTCCGGGTTAAATCCCCGGTGCAGGCACATTGCACAGTGATTCGTATTCCACTTTAAACTGTAGGTCCAACCCGATTAGCCTGTTACAGCATACAGCGAACTTAAAATAAACTTTGACGTGTACATTATATGACAAACAATTACATACATTCCTCAAATTATATATTTTGGATCAGAATTTTGAGCAGGCTGTTGGAGAAAGCGCGTAAAATATGGCGGAAGCTTTCGGATGCTGGGAATGTAGCCGGGTAAGACTGGAAGGACCCCGTGCCAGAGGGAGGGAGACTCGATCAATACTCCAACCAGAATAAATGTTCAGGTGTGACTGCTCTATCAGATACGAACATGCGATTCTTTTCCGTTATTTTTTCCCCTCTGCGACACTTGGCGAGTATTTTTTTCGAGTCCCCCTTCTCCTTTCTTCCCCTTTTGTAGAAAAACAGAGTGTTTTTTGTGCGTTTGCGGCAGAGGCGTGCGTTATTTGCGGACCGTGGCATCTGCTACTTTTCCTTTGTGCGTGGGAGGTGGGGTCAAAGGTGAGCATCGCCAATCCGACGCCCCCGTTCCCTATTGTTGACTCCCCCCACTCGTCGGACGCCAGCGAATGACCTTTCGCCCTCCGCCCCTCCCCTCCCGGTGCGTTCTGTTCGGGAGCAGAAAAAGGGGAGAGCCCGCCCACGCCACCTGGTGCCTGCAGTTTCAGTTATTCTGGTCGACACATGCAAACGGACCGACGCTTGTCTTTGCTATTTTTTACACCGGTTTGCATTCGTCAGCACCTGTGTCCGCTCCGTAGCTATATATTCTAATTGACGTCTGGATCTTTCTCAACATCGGAGATAAAACTGGAAGAGGGGACAGGAACATCAATAAAAATGCGGAATGAGTTACTCAAATTTGAACGAAATATTTTTGTTTCATGGCTTCCCATGATCTGAATCTAGTGCTATTCAAAAACGAGAAACCCGCATCCCAAACAATGATTTTGACATTGTAAAGATCGGGATTGATCATTACTGTATTTTCTTATGTATGTAGATTTAATTTCAAACAGATAGAGAGCAATTAAGTGGCTAGGCGAATATTTTAATATTTCCTCGTCAAGCCTGTGTAAGCTTATGGTGTAACTTTGGTCACGATTACCTCGAGAACCAGGGGACAAAAAAAATTCAAATTTTTTCCGAGCACTGAGAAAGGATGTTTCTGGAGAACAACTTTTTGATATTCTCATTTACTGCATCAACATCTTGAAAATTAATTAATTAATTTTAGTCCTGAGTTATAGAATTTCTTCACTTTCTTGACAGGCAACCCTGCACAGAGCCCATGTGCATGCAGTGTGCATGTTCTTGCTAGGCTTTGCTCAACTTTTGATTTCGATGTGCCAGGTTGTACAGTGGGGAGCTCTCGTTTGGAGGGGGAAAATACTCATTGCAATAAAAAGTTTCAGGTCTGCGAGGAGAAAATTTTCATTACAAACCGATTCCTATAAAAGCATCGGTTTTAGGTAACCAAGGGACCAGATCAAGGACAAAGAGGGCTTTCGTGTGCGGGAGCACATTGCTCAACAGACAGAGATTGTCTCTAAATATTCGTCATTTATTGTTTAAGCCGTTATTTGCGGAGTAAACTGACTGATTTCAGATGCAAAAAAGTAGCATTTGGTGTAGCCTAAGTCAACCCTCGTTGAAATTCCCAATTTTTCATTAGCAAGGTTTTGCATTGATGAAATATTCCGAGAACGCATTGTATTGCCTAGCGGACTGTTGTGATCGGAATATTATTAAGTACAGCGTAGGCCCGCAGAGGTATGGAAGTTTTTTTTTAAATTTGATTTGTTGTTCTAAGTTCACTTTCCGCACAGTTTACAATTTAAAGTGGGATCCGAACCACTGTACCATGTGCCTCCACCGGTATCGAACTCGGGACCTCTTGATTACAAGACGACAACGGGGAGGGCTCCTAGGTGCTCATTTTGAAATTAAAGATTTCGATAATTTGAATAATGCACCTGTGGAACACAGTATAAATATGTAAACAGGAGCAGCATTCAAAAAACCGTACATCAATCACCTCCAGAGATAATGTTTTGATTTAACGACAAACTTCCAGTTTGTGCACAACATTTATATTTAGTTTTCTGTATTGTTGTTTTAGCCTAGGGAAGAACGTACGTACGACTCCTTTGTTAAGATCCGGCAATATTTACGATCTGCTCTCAAGACACGCGGGAAAGGGGTGTGGAAGGAGAGAGAATGTTCCCACTTGCGTAAACCGTTTCTATAATTGAAGAAATTACACGAACGGAAGGAAATTCCTTAAGATTCAAAATTCTCAACTGGTATTTTCTCTGTCGATAGCTAAAGCACGGAGAAATTTATTGTTCAATATTTCTCAGTGCACAATTTTACACGTTGTTCACCATACGAAAACGAGTTCTCTACGTAAGTGTTTAAGAGAGGGTTTGTTTGTTTGATTGTTAAAATTAGGGTGGGTGTTTCAGCACCTAGGACTATTTACACCCTTTTGTGTGTACGGGGAAAGCCCCTTATCTAAAATACACGCCAGGCTAAAAGGAAAAATAAATAAAAAGTGTGAATGAAAATAAAACCGTAGGCGTTCGTACAAAGTATAGAGGGTTCGACCAATCAACGCCTGAGAGGGGAAGGGGATTGTATGGAGGATTAAATGCGGCTGCAGCAACTAGACGTTTGCAGCAGAGCGCAGTGTTTTTCTCCGCCCACTAGATTACTTCCCTTCTCTACCATCATGCAAGCCTTTCTCCAGAGATTCCTGGGATAGATTATGTAAATAATATAACATATACAGTGCATTTTCCTTGGTACTCTTCAAGTTGGTTTGTTAATAAGAACTATTCTCAAAATATTGTGATATGTTCACGAATCATAAATGATCGTGCATCCATATGTTACACACACAAGCATATTTCTTTCGTTGAAATAAAATGTTATTAGTTAACATTAGATTACTTCCAGAGGCGTCTCGTGAACGCATGCGTCAAGTATGAAAAAAGGACAGCTTGCTCTGCGACGACATTCATGAGCATTTCTACATTCTAATTTCTTCATATAGGTTTGGTTTGGTTTGAGTTGGTGTTTTAAGTCCACTTTGTGCACAGTAAGGCTAATCGGGACTGGACCTACAGTTTAAAGTGGGATCCGAACCACTATGTGCCTCCACCGGGAATCGAACCCGGGACCCTTTCCTTGCAAGGCGATAACGCTACCACTGCGCCATCGGGGAGGCCTCTTCATGTAGGAGAAGTATTTATTTTACACGAGAGAGCTCAACTAAGTTTATATTACATTTCTTGGATATGAAGTGAAAGAAAGTAATAATTCGTTTCCCACAATTGACGCATGCGTCACTTCAGATCCAAGAAATGTAATATAAGCTTAGTTCAGAGCTCTCGTGTAAAATAAATAATTCTCCTATATGAAGAAATTAGAATGTAGAAATTCTCATGAAGGTCGTCGCAGAGCAAGCTGTCCTTTTTCCCACAATTGACGCATGCGCAGCATGCACCGCATGAGTTCACGAGACGTCTCTGCTTCTAACTAAAGGCACCGTACCGTTGGGTACCGCAATAAAGAAAACACTCTGTATGTTGGAAGGCAAACGGGCATCAAAAGCTAATAGTAAAAACGAAGTTTACTCGAATTCGAGGCAGCGACTGTAACAAAATTCATCTGGCTAGACTGAATCCAGCTTGCAACTGCCGGGTTGCTCTTCCTGGTCGAAAGAGGGCAGTAGTGGCACGGTAGCTTGCAAGCTCATCAGAAACACGGCACGTGGCGAGTCGGATAAGTACGCTGGATTTTTTGGAAACATCAGGAGTGTGGAAACGTTCTCGCACGCCACCGTTCAGTTGCTGAGAGCCGACGCCTGCTGTCCGGAGTAACTGCCACGCTTGTACCGTGGTCGTCACCAGTGTCCGAGAAGCCAGAGGAGTCGCTGCCCGATTAGGTGAGTGTGCTTTGCTCGTCCGCCTTCCTTACCTCTTCACCGAATGAAGGGGGGCTATCCACAACCTGCAAAACCCAGTTGAACGTCGTTTTACTGCTACATCTCTAAGTGACATCCCCCGTACCTCGTTACTACATTATATGGTGGAGATGCTGGGTACCGATCCCGGTACCTCTCCCAGATCCTTGCAAGGAAACGGAAGTGACCTTTACACCTGCATATTTGTTCATTTGAAGGAGAGGAGAATGAGAACATCCCTCACAGTCATCTTTAGTGATTAGTGTGAAGGCAGAAACATCCGTTTAATATGCAGATAAAGTATCTCATTCCTCAAGTGCCTTTCTCCAATCATATATTAATGCCAGGGGTCCCGGGTTCGAATTCCGGGATGGGCATGGATGTTTGTGAGTGTCCATTGATCAATTTCATTCTATCATCACTCATTCCCATCTTCGCAAATTAGCCAAAAGTGTGTGGCACAAAAAGGGTAGTAAATTAAAGCAAATAAATCAATTAATCAATCAAATTATATTTATACACCTTTGACTCATTTATACTTTATCCTGTGAATTTCTGGAGCAAGGCCGCCCATAACGGTTGAGAAGGAGAGAAAGCGAATGGGAGGAGCGAAGCAGTGCATAGCTGCTTCGAAGGATGGTAGCTGCAGTCACTTTTCCCCTCCGCGCAATCCCATTCTCTCGCCCTCTTGCTCAGAGACTTGATTTCGTTTGCTCGGTCCATAGATTTCCGGGACAGAGTATAATCTCATACCATTGTTACTCATGACAATGGAATTGCGACTCTCTCCATGGTTTTCATTGTTACACAAGCAACAGAGCCATTAGAGCTGTTTCCATAGCATTTCCGTAATAGGGCAATGTCCAGTTCCGACGGTCAGTGAAATTTCTGTGCTAATTTTCTTCAGAGCACATTCGCTGCTACGTAGGAAAAGGGTGAGTTTTTCAACACTGATTATACCTAGTTATTTTTCAAATTTTGTCTAACAGTATTATTTTGGTAACGGAAAAATTTGGGAGAAACGAACTTTCGATTTCTCAGCACTGCATTCTATTGAGTATTAAAGTACAGTTCGTTAATTCGGTGCGTTTAGCATACTAGACGTGTAAATATTTGCACCTTAAAGCAGAGAAAGACTAAACGTGTCTTGCACCTAAAGATGCAAGAAGTGAGTGGGAGAATAAGTGTAAATTAAGTGCTTAACTTGGCCTGCATCTTGCGAGTTGAGTATTTTTTATTTACGTCCACTTTATGCACGGATAGGCTAGTCGGGACTGGACCTACACTTTAAAGTGGGATTCTAACCTCCATGTGCCTCCACTGCATCTTGGGACAATTCCACCTATTCAACTACAGTCCACTGTCCACATACCATCAGATCTTTACTAAGAATCAATTTTGAAGATACTTGCATTGTTTAGTAAAACCAGACCTGGATGATTACAAGAAATGTCCAAGCATCGACTGTGCTTTCCGTTAATTTCTTCTCCCAGCACTGTATTTAAGTAATATAATTAGCTCCGAAATATGTAGAAAAATGAACATTATAGTGCCCCCTTCAGCCAAGTTGTTGATATTAGTTCATAATTCTTCCTTGGTTATCTCACCAACAATTCTTACTGCTTGATTTACACATGCGTGTACATCTCCCATGTATTTATTATCCTTGTCCAACTCATTCCCTCCCAATTCACACCTGCCACTTTTTCCCACTTCGCTCACGAATGTTCATCTCCTCTTCACCCATGTGCAGTTTTTATATGCTTTCATATCTACCATCATTCATCCTTTTCCAACACACCCATACCTACATCTCTCATGATTCATCATTGCCGTTGTCTAACCCACCGACATGCACATCTCTCATGATTTATCCTTGTCCAACTCACCGATATGCGCATCTCTCATGATTCATTCTTATCCAACTCACGCAAGCGCACTTCTATCATGATTCAGCCTTCTCCAGCTCACCCATATGCACATCTTCCATTATTCATCCTTGTCCAACTCACCCATATACACATCTCTCATGATTCATCGTTGTCCAACTCACACACATGTGCACATCTTCCATGATTTATCCTTGTCCAACTCACCCATATGCACAACTTTCATGATTCATCCTTGTCCAACTCGTCCATGTGAACACCTCTCATGACTAATCCTTGTCCAACTCACCCATATGCGCATCCCTCATGATTCACCCTTGTTCAACTCATCCATGTGTACATCTCCCCTGATTCATCCTGTCCAAGCCACCCATATGCACATCTTTCATGATTCATCCTTCATGATTCATCCTTGTCCAACTCACCCATGTGCACATCTTCCATGATTCATCCTTGTCCAACTCACCCATATGCACAACTTTCATGATTCATCCTTTTCCATGTCACCGATGTGCACATCTCCCATGCTTCATTATTGTCCAACACTCCCATATGCACATCTCCCATGATTCATCCATGTTCAACTCACACATGACCACATCTCTCGTGATTCATCCTTGTTCAAATCACCCATCTCCTATGATTCTTTAACCTTGTTCAACTCACCCATGTTCATATCGTGTGTACAATTTTTAATCTCCCACTCAGCCTGTTCACTTCCTCCACGATTCTTACTTGTCCGTAAAGCCTTCTTCACTTCGGCCATGCATCTTTCATGTTCTTCTCACTTCGGCTATGTTCACCTCTCCCATTATTTCATCCATGTGCACCTTGCACACAATTGTTCTTCTCCAACTCGCCCAAGTCCACTTCACTCATGATTCACCATCGACTGATTTGCCACGTCTACTTCGACCAGAGATTCCTTCTTGATCGACTCATCTGTCCACATAACCCTTCCTAGGCGTTCACTTCAAGGAAAAAGAAAGAAGAGTTTCGTTTCGACTCTTATTATAAACTACATAGTGGGTCTCATCGTGAATAAAGTTGATTAAAATTCATTGTGTCATCCACGAGCCACCTACAACTACTTTCATTAACCTTTACGCCGAACACAAAAAGACAGCAGCAATATTCACACAAAATAATCAACACAATCTTCACAAGCCATTGCATCATAAATTTTAACGCGTACTGCAAAGCACCGCGCTTAAAATGCACTAAGTGTCATGATCTCTATTGTGTTCATCGTCAGGAGTAAATAGTTAAGAATAAAAAAAATGAGCACTTTACAGTCTGGGATTTTCTCGTTAAGTCTCCGTAATGGCGGTCGTTGTCAGGAAGGGATCATCTCTCCACATAGGGTAAACCGGGTTAGAATGAGATTGCGGGGGAGAATGAAGTAATTTGTTCCCTTTCCTCCCCAGAGGCCGCTGAGGTCTGAACTGGCAACCTATTCAAACGAAGTGGCTTATTTAGCCCCCAACATTACATGCGGCAACGGGTGCGTCCAATGCGAGATAAGTTCCAATCTGGTGTTCAAAATTCCATGAACATGCAAATTCCTCCCCTCCCTTTTTTTGCAATCTTGACAACCTACTCGTCTTCCCCCCCCCCTCTCTCTCCATAATCTTCCTGTTGAGTCTTTTTCTCCTCGTACCACCAGCACATATACTCTCTCCACGCACACACGCGCACAATCACACTTAACATCGGTACCCATGAAATCATTTCCAATCTTCCCCATACCCGGCTTCCTTCGCGAAAAATAACAATTTGGACTTTCCTGATTTGCATTCTAATGTGCGAACAGACCCCCCCCCCACACTACTCCCACCGCCCGATAAAATCTACACAGAGCAACATGCAAATTCGATCTCGACCCCCTCCTCCCCCCACCCTTTGGCTTTATTTGCCTTTCTTATCAGAGTCGGAGAGCAAGTAATAGTACCCTGCGATTGGGATGTTGGCACTTTGGGATTTTCGAATTCGTCGCCCCCCTTTTCTTCTTTTTCTTCTTTTGCCCTCGGTCTCTCCCCTTCGCTTTTTTTAACACCCAGTTCTAAATTTCACTCTTGCCCACGCGCCAGCCGGGTCCCTTTGGGGGTTAGGTCCCCCGGCTCCCATTGAGCACCGAAAGTGATTTGTGAACAGAATCGTCAAGGCTTTTTCCCCAGGGCGAATCTGGCTTCCCGAAAGCCACAGCCACAGAAAACGTGAGACTGGTTGAGCGCGTGTGTATGGATGTAAGAACCCTGAATTGTGAGAGATGCTTTGCAGAGTTGGTGCGTTGGTTCTGCGGTAGGATACCGTTTCAAAGTTGCGTCACCGCAATGTAGCCTACACATGCGAAATATGTACAGTCAGCGGCAAGAAAAATGGGAAACATAGATCCTTAAATACTAGATTTCATGCAAGGCGTTATATGTGTTGCGTAACTCCACGGCGGTGGTAGAAGTTGCCATTAAGAATTTACTATTAAAATCCGCTTATCGCCGTTGAGTTAGGCAACACACACAACGCCTTGCAGTGAAGCGAGTATTTCAGGATCTGTGTGTCCCATTTTTATTGCCGGTGACTGTACATAAATATGAAGAAAAAACAATATTTTTCGCAGTCTTCAGTCCTCTATTTCTAGGTTTGAGTAGATTTCTCGGAAACTGCCAGGGTCAATATCTGACTGCTGACCTGTAGTAACTATTTCAAGAATCAGCAAAAATTCTTCGCGAAATATGAAAGCTGTCAAGAACAAAGTATACCCACCGGCATAGATCGTGAAATGCTCATTAGCCCGCATGAAATTAACTGTTGCCTAACTCTACGGTGGGCGAACTTTACTATCGAATCTACGATCATGATCTTTCGTACAGCTCTCTTTTCTATACTCGCAGGGGAAAATCTAATATGCATTTCAAATGTGTATCTAATGTATATAAAAAATCACGAAATTCTAAAATTCATCGCTTCTAATTAGAAACATGTAAAACATATTAACATTGCGTTTCTACGTATGTGTAATTCATTAAATTGCCAATTAGTGTTGTAGAGAAACCTGTAGAAATTAATTAATTGGGAAATTTTGGGGAAGAATGGATAAACATTTTTTCAGAATGACAATTTCGGGAGAGAAAAAGAAATTGCCACAGGATCGTTCAAAATTTCTGAGTCACGTGGAGCACTTTATGGGTTCGAGAATAGTAATTTCATCAGAGAAGTAAAAGAAAAGCATTTTGTAGGAATATTATTTTGCCTTGAAATGGGACTTCTGAAATGTTATTCTTTATCCAATACAGTTTCTTCTGTCCTCCCCGATGCCGTAGTGGTAACGGCGTCGCCTTGTAATCATCAGCGTAAACTGGACTTAATCATAATTGGTCGCATATTGTCTATTTGTCTCCTTTCTCATTTCATTTCATCATTTCTTTATTTGTCCATCCCAGGACCGAAGTCCCATTTATGCTGAACATAATGTACACAAAGATAATGTTAATAATATACACAAATGTTAACAATAATGTTAATGTTAATACATAAATTAATGTTAAAATTTATGATAGTGTGACAACATATAAATACAGTTAAAACTCCTTTACAGACAAATCCGAAAAAATATAATGTTTTACAGAATTTTGCGCCTAATAACATTATACATGAATCGAAAAATATGTCCAAATCATGCACTAAGAATAACTCATTAAACGATTCCTGAACTCTTACTATTGGAGAGTTTTTGTGTATGTTTAACCTTGAGAATGGCGTGTAGGAAGGTGTTCTGTTCCTCACTGTAAAAGTTGTTCCATGGAAGTGTATTTTCTCTAACAGCTCAGAACATAGCCAATCTTCTCTTGCTAATTTACATAAAAACATTAGATCATTAAAAACTCTTCTGTCTTTCAAGCTATTGAGACCAAAATGGCTACATAATTTCTATTATGATATTCAATATTTCTTTTAAAACACAACCATTCCACTATTTGCATTTGTACCTTTTCCACCGCTTCCTCCCAAGTCCTGTGCTGAGGATTCTAGATTGAACTGCAATATTCTAACATCGGGCGAATTAGTGTGATGTATATCGTATTTACCGTTGAGACTGAAAAATTATGCAAAAAGTTTCTCCTGATAAAACCTACAAGTTTCAGACTTCTTTTTATGATAGCTTGATAATGACAATTAAATGTTAAGTCAGAAATAAAAGTAACACCTAAATCTGTTTGTTCATTGAACTATTTTATTGTGTATACTATAAACCTAAGAAACAACTCTTTTCTTATCACTAAAAGATAAAATCTTGCACTTATCTACGTTCAGGACCATTCCTGTTTGTGTGCACCACTGGCCAAAATTATTCAAATTGTCTTGCAGTTTTATGCAGTCGTCTACACCCCACGACAGGTTAAGTTTGAAGCAACATTTCACACATGTAGACCTAAACGTGAGCGCAGAATATAGTTCCGCTGCAATACTGCCGATTTTCTCGCTGCCTGTGACATGAACTGCTCGCAGGTTGAGGCAAGATTGGCACGGGAGATGCTGAAAGCAGTTCTCGCGTGGATTAATACATAAAACTTGCTGCAAACGTAACCTGTCGCGAGGCTTAGTGACCGAATCTGGTGGTACAACTTTACGTCATCTGCGTACATTAAGACATTAACTTTTTGCATTTTTAGGGGCACATCGTTTACAAATAATAAAAACAAATATGGGACCTTGAGGCACTCCAGATGACACCTCCCTTTCAGAAGATGAAAAACCCTTTCAATACAACAGTTTGCGTGCGGTTGGATATATAACTAGTTAACAGTTCCAATAGCTGATCCGATACCCCCACTGAACGTAACTTTTGTATGAGAATTACGTGATTCAGTTTGTCAAATGCTTTGCTCATGTCAGTGTAAATAACATCCATTTGTTTTCTGGTATTAAAGCTATCGGCAATATCCTTTGTTATTACAGCTAAGTTTGTAACCGTTGATCTCCCGCGCTCAAAACCATGCTGTTGGAGTGCAATAAACCCTAGCTACAAACCACGAGTTAACACATCACCTTTCACAATTATTTGAATTATCAACCTGCGGTAATTTCTTAACTATTCTCCTTTGCAAAAAAATACACTTTGTGATAAAAAGTAGATATGAAGTGAATTTTAAGATATCTTAAGGGTGGTAGAACTGAGAATGAAAGTGAGACAAAGATGTGTAAAGGCAAGCCGTGAGAAAAAGTTTTTAAAAAAAGGAAGCACGATGACAGAACGTGAGGAACGTGTAGAAATGATTGACGGGACAAAAAATGAGAGAAAGCTATAGAAAAGGATGAGAGAGAAAGCGAGAGAAAACTGCAGAAAGATAGAACCAGAGCGAGAGTGAGAGAAAGCTGCAGAAAGAAAACACGAGTGAGAAAGTGATAAAAAAACTACATACAAAAAGGACAAAACCACAAGTGACATAAGGTGAGTGAAAGTATATGAAGAAAGCGCAAGACAGAAGGTGAGAGAAAGGCGTGGAAAGAAAAGATGGGATAGAAACTGAGAGAAAGCTGTAGACAGAAAGGACGAGCCGGAAACTGAGAGAAGAGCAGACAAGAAATAGATAAAGAATGAAAATAAAGACAAAGGAAGGGAGAAAGAAAGAAATATGAAGAGAAAGAACGGAAAGCTGAGGAAGAAAGGAATAAAGACACAAAAGATGCAGATGAAGAATAATAGAGAGAGAGATGAAGAGGTAGAGAAAAGGGGGAAAAGAGAGAAATGCAGAAAGAGAAAGAATCAAGAAGAAACAGAAGAAGGAAAAGAGTCAGAGAGAAAAGGAGACATGATCTAGGTATCTAGAGCCCTGGAAATGTTTCGTGCACCCTTGAGCCTACCCAAGCGAAATTATCTGGCAACACAACTGCAAGTAGTATTAACAAACCACTCCTGAGGGAAATCCTGCGCACTCCTTAGCGTTGAACATAGAAACCGAAACCTCAAGCCTAGAAGCTTTGAACACGCAGAAACTTAATACACGAAGACGAATCTTAAGTAAGAGCCATTAATCGTTTTGTCGGGTGAATTATGTGGCGGATGTAATACAGTTAAGGCCATAATAATTCTCCCAGCTAACAGCTTGGAGGAACATTAATCCACTACTCCAAACCCCCCCTCTACCGCCGCGCCATCTCGTCACAGCGCGACCACAGATGGTTTCAGCGCTAAGCACTCAAATTAGCTCGATAATTTAGAGATTGTCTCGTCAAAATTTGGGACAGCTCATTAGCATGAAATAGCATGGCGGTGAGAAAAATTCAAGATTAGAGCAGGCGTCCTCTTTCGCTGCCGGGGGGTGGAGGAGGGGGAGAAGGGGGGCGAAAGATTAATATCTCAGCCGTGGACATCTTGCGGCATCCTTGCCAGTAAGTGTGCGCATTAAAATGCAGATCGGAATTTGAAATAAGGTAAAATCAATAGAATGTATATAAAACTTACTAAAACTTTGAGATTGTTTATATTTATTGACCTTTACGAGATAGAAATCTCCAAATACAAAAGGTAAAATAATCATATTATGATATTACAGACATAGCTACCTTCTCTTTTTTATCAAGGGGCGTAAGGGGTGCTCCTTCCGCGTAGGGCACCCAATAGTCAACCTCACTTCCACGTAGTACACCCTGGACTGCGGACTAACGAGGCTCTGGCGACTGGCCCCATGGCCAGGATAATTTTGTTTGTGTTGTCCTGTGTTTTGTCCTTATTTGTGCTGAGTGCTCCTTTACAGCCTCAGCTTTTAACGAAAGTCAGAAGATTTTAATATTTTATGATTTTAGTTCTGCAATGTTAGAGTTGTTATGTGTAACGATAAGGGGCAGGACCCCGTATAATGTGACGGCTGCAAAATAGCCTTAGTGCTGACGCACCCAAAATTTTAAATTCAATTCAATTCTTTTTTATCGCTTTCCTCCTTCACACACACACACACATTCACATATACGGACCCCCCCGATGGCGTAGTTTTAGCATCGTTGTCCCGTGATCAAAGCGTCCCGGGTGGAGGTACACAGTGGTTCGGATCCCACTTTAAACTATAGGTCCATCACGGTTAGCCTTTCTGTGCGTAAAGCGGAATTGAAAGAAATAATCGAACCCCAAACACAGGTAGGGAAATATCAAGAAGAGTGGTGATAATGAACACCTCCGTGGCAGAGTGATTATCACATCGCGCTACGACACCAGGAGTCCTGGGCTCGAATCCCGGCGTTGGCATTGGTGTTCTTTGTGAGTGTCCCTTTTATAAATTTCATCACATCTTCACCCATACTCATCTTCGCAATTAACCAAAGGCGGCAAAAGCGAAGTAAAATAATCCAAATCAATCAATATATATAAAAATGGATGTATGTATATGTGTGTGTATGTGTGTGTGTATGTGGGTGGGTGTGTGTGTGTGTGTGTGTGTGTGTGTGTTTGTTCCAGCATATAACTCTCGAACACCTGGAGCGATTTCAACCAAACTTGGTACACATATCACTTGCAATCTGGAAAAAAATACTGTGGGGGCAAAACACCCCTGGCGCCTCTAGGGGTGGAGGTGGGAAGGAGGTAACATGTAAAAATAATAGAAAACGACCGATATTAGTGTGGAATCGATAGTTTTCGGGGTCGCTAAGATGAATAGTGGCACTCCCAATGCCGTTCAACTCCACGACATCCGTGGCACCCCTAGAGGTGGGGGTGGGAAGGGGGTGACATGTAAAAATAATATAAAATGACCGATATTAGTGTGGAATCCATAGTTTTCGGGGTCGCTAAGATGAATAGTGACACTCCAAATGCTGTTCAACTCCACAACATCCCTGGCACCCCTAGAGGGGGGTGTGTGGGAAGGGGTGACGTGTAAAAATAATAGAAAACGACCGATATAGTGTAAATTCCATAGTTTTCGGGGTCGCTAAGATGAATAGTGACACTCACAATGCCGTTCAACTCAAATACACCCCTGGCATCCCTAGGGGTGGGGGTTTGAATGGGGGTGACATGTAAAAATAATCGAAAACGAATGATATTAGTGTGACATCCATAGTTTTCGGGATCGCTGAAATGAATAGTGACACTCCCAATGCCGTTCAACGCCAAGACACCCCTGCAGCCCTAGGGGTGGGGGTGGGAAGGGGGTGACATATAAGAATAAATAATCGAAAAGGACCCATATTAGTGTGGAATCCATAGTTTTCGGGGTCGCTAAGCTGAATAGTGAATGCCGTTCAAGGCCCTGGCACTCCTAGCGGTGAGTGTGGGAAGGGGTAACATGTAAAATAATCGAAAACGACCGATATTATTGTGGAATCCATAGTTTTTGGGGTCGCTAAGATAAATAGTGACACTACGAATACCGTTCAACTCCAAGTTCATCACCTATCGGCATGAGGAGTGAGAGGAGGTGAAAAATAAAATGTCAAAAATGACCTACATTAGTGTCGAATCCATAGTTTTTGGAGTAGCTAAGCTAATTGGTGACATTCACGATGACATTTGAGAGAGAAAGAGAGAGAGAGAGAGAGAGAGAGAGAGAGAGACACTTGCTTTCTCAATCACGAGGGGCAGTCCATTAAGTACTGCGGAGTGAATTTAAGATCGCCATGTTTCTCCCACGGACAACTTTAATAGAAGATTGGGATAAACAAATACCCGTGCAACGCCGGGCAATCAGCTAGTCAATCTATAAGAAAAGAAACTTCCAAAACTACGAAATCTGGTAATAACCACGTAACCTCACCAATATCTTCAGAACTCTGTTTGTCCATCTTCAACAGCAAAACGGTAAAACGTGGGAACGTTCTCAGTACGTGTACGTACATTATTTTTTCCTGTTATTGAATTTTGTCTCCTTCCCCACCACTTTGACTGAAGCCGAATGGCAAACACTTGAAGAACGGGATGTGCATGTTTAAGATTCCTTAGGGGGACCACTCGCCCATTCCCCCCACATGATTGATAAGGCAGGCATTTCAAAAGAGAAAATGCTTTATGTGGAATGAAGGTTGCGTCCGTTGATCACGAAATGGCGGACAGGGACATGATGGATTGGTGACAGATCATAACCGCTTTCGAGGAGGCACGCGCTTTCTTAGCCATCTCGAAATTGGACACCTCCGCTCCCCCGCGTTGCAGTCACGTGATTGGGTTTTTGTTACGGGCATGAAAAGAATGATCGAACTTGGGAGCGTTTGTCGCACTGAACAAGTACATTTTGTTCCACGATAGTCAGTACAGGGTGTACCTGAAGTACACGGGCCATCCTTCTTTAGGAACCACCAGAGCTGGGAGAGGTAAAATTTGGTGGGCGAAAAGGTATACCAAATGTAAAATTTCTTCAGGGTGTATTTGTATAAAATTTTCAAGCGTAGGTCAAGTCCAGATTATATTATATGTGCATAGTGTGGACTTAAACTTTTACGTTCCTCACGTCACAGTTATCTTAAAGAGGAACAAAAAGTACGAAAAATAAAAAAATAAAAAAATGTAAAAATAAATTTTGTATGTATCAATATCCTAACT
The DNA here is from genome assembly GCF_977018435.1 of Lepisma saccharinum. NCBI lineage: Eukaryota > Metazoa > Arthropoda > Insecta > Zygentoma > Lepismatidae > Lepisma > Lepisma saccharinum. Next base: position 153,559 of record NW_028143180.1, read on the forward strand.
AAATTTTATACTTAAACGCCTTTTGGTTGGTGAACTGTTCAAGTTGTATTTTTCTACTTGCTCGACTACTACAAGGGTCGTTCAAGGTTGACCGGGACTTTTATTTCTGCAGAGGAAATAGGTAGCAGAAGAAACACCAAACTATGTCAGTTTTTCAAAGTATTCTCCGTGCGCGCCGAGGCACCGTTGCCATCGTTCTGGCAGCTCCCGAATTCCTTTGGCGTAGAAAGAACTTGGTTGTTGTCGTAGCCACTGGAGGACATCGCTCCGCAGTGCTTCGTCTGTCGTGAATTTCTTCCCTCCCAGATGGTCTTTAAGGGGTGCAAACAAATTATAATCACTGAGGGCTAAATCCGGACTGTAGGGGGGATGGGGCAGAACTTCCCAGCGCATGTCGGCCAGAGTTGTTGTTGTCACATTGGCCGTGTGAGGGCGGGCATTGTCATGGAGAAGAATGACATTTCCAGACAACATCCCAGGTCTTTCCTTGCGAATGGACTTTCATACAGCACCACTCAACAATGTGGAGTAATACTGGGCATTAATCGTGCTCCCTTTGTCCAGAAAATCCACATGGATAACGCCCTTCATGTCCCAGAAGACACTTGCCATGATCTTTCCAGCGGACGGCTGCGTTTTGCTTTTCTTGGGGGGCGGGGAACCGACCTTGCACAGATTTTGCGGAAGCGTAAGTGGTCGTGAATGATTGTCTCAACACTCCCGGCACTGATATTCACCTCGGCAGCAATATCCCGCACTGTTACCCGCCGGTTCTCAAGAATCATTTGCTCAACACGTGCGATATTCACTGGTGTGACTGCAGTCGGGCGAATGTGTCCATGCGCTTCATTTGTCACCAGCTCCCGTCCTTCGCGAAACTGCTCACACCATTCGTACACTCTTGTCCGCGACATCGTTTGTTCACCATACTGTGCTTGCAATCGTCTGAAAATCTCAGCTGGTTTCACTTTCTCCTTCACGAGAAATTTGATTACACACCGCTGCTCCACAGCCACAGACACACTGCTTGCCGCCATGTTCGCTGCAACTGCTGCGCATGCGCGAAATACGTCATGCCGGGCGCTAGTTACTCGCGAAGGAATACATTACGTCACCCGCACGTTTCATCATGATCCGGTTATTCATCGATTTTTTACGTACGAAAATCCCGGTCAACCTTGAACGACCAAAAAATAAAAAAATGTAAAAATAAATTTTGTATATCCTAACTAAATTTTATACTTAAACGCCTTTTGGTTGGTGAACTGTTCAATTTGTATTTTTCTACTTGCTCGACTACTAGTTTACACTCCCTACACTACTTCATACAGTTCTAGATAGTACTCAGGCTTGATCCCACACGGTACTATGCGTAGCTGATACAACCTAGGTCACCTTTATTATGTGACTGACAACTAGTTTTAAGCACAAGTCAATTCTAAATGGATTTTCATTTTTTGACGCGTGATAACCGGACCTTCGCTGTTGTTATCTGGTATTATCTTGAGCACAATCCGCTGTCTGTTTTTGTGATTCAAGTGATTTCTCAATTGTTCTCATGGTACTGGCTCAACAATATAGTTTTGCTTCCTCGCTAGGAATCAAATCTGGACGGGAGGCTAATCGTGAAGGTTAGGATGAAACGACATTCACAGAAGATCACCCATGTCCAGTCCATGACTCATCCCATGAAAATTTCCCACGGTAACAAGAATGTTTTTTGTGGGTGGGGTGGGGGGGGGGTGCTGCAACAGTTTTGATATGAGTTCGACACCCTGCATCTATTGAAATCACCAGAACGTTTTCTATTATTTGAGTGTATTTTTAATAACGAAAAATAATTTAATTTAGGCTTTGCAAATTCCTCTGAAATTTTAAGTCAATTCTACTGGGTCCCGATTTGCAATGGTTCTTGATTCATGTGTCTTGCAATATTTTACGTTTGTAAAGTAAGTCAATAAACTTTTCATTCTCCACGAATATCACTCAAATAATGCAGGAATTTAAGTGTGAAAAGCGCATGGCAATAAACATCTGGGGCATTCGACCGACAAAATAAATTATTTGGTTCCAATCGATGGTCGGTGCAACACGGTCATGCATGACAGAGTAGCTCGGCATCAAGTCGACCATTCACATAAATTTACATTCTGTTGTATGTGCTGCCGTTTCCTGCTGTGTTCGCCATATTAAAAGTTCGGCCAAATCCGGACACTATATGAAAGGTGGAATTGAGCAAAAAATATATTTTCCGTCCATAGATGGGTTTGGGTACATGTGATTTTCCGTTCACCTGTGGAATTCAATGCAAGTGACTGTTCCGTTCAGAGATGGGTTTGGACAAATGCGATTTTCAGTTCAGAAATGGCTTTGGGAAAATATGTATTTTCCGTTCTTGAACACAATGCAATTTTCCGTTCAGATGTGGAATTGAGCCCAAATGTGATTTCCATTCACACATGGGTTTGGGTACATGTGATTTTCTATTCAGATCTGAAATTGAACACAAAAGCGATTTTCCGTTCAGAGATGGTAATGACTACAAGGGTGATTTTCCGCTCAGAGATGGATTTGTGCACATATGTGATTTTCCGTTCAGAGATGAGGGCCTCCCCGATGGCGTAGTGGTAACGTCGTCGCCTTGTAATCAAGGGGTCCCGGGTTCGATACCCAGTAGACGCATGGCACAGTGGTTCGGATTCCACTTTAAACTGTAGGTCCAGTCCCGATTAGCCTTCCTGTGCATAAAGTGGACTTAAAACAACATATCAATCAATCAATCAAAAACCGTTCAGATATGGGTTTGGGGACAGATGTGTGTTTTAGCACCGTACTATAACACAATGAGTGTTTCATAGTTTTACATATTGTCAAACATTCGCAGTAGCAAGAAGGGGAATACTACCCACCGCGAAGCTATCATCATTTGATTTGAACCGTCTTCATGACAGCAAGTCCCAGCGACTTAAAAATGCATAACCAGAAAATTTAATCAGCAGAACACTCAATAGGATGTCATTACGCCTCTCCATACAACCACATCTCTATCTTCCCCTTTCAATCCTCAGAGGAATTCTAATTTCTGATCGACCACCCTTGAAATAATCCCTTTTTGCCTTCTGCCTCACCCCTCTTTCCTTTGTCCCATTGAAATGAAAATTCCTACTCAATATCATAACCAGTAATCTCTGTCCTTCAATATTTCCTGATTTGCATTGATTGTGTGTGGATAAAACATATGCAGAGGGGGGTTTGTTAGCTCTGTCCACAAAAGTTGGTCCGTTCACCCTCTGAGACCTTCCGGGGGTTGCGTAGGGGGATGCGGTGGACAGGGAATCCACAACGCGGGGGTTTCGGATGACAAATGACGTTCGTAGTCATGGGGTCAGAAAGTCAATTCTCTGGGGATCAAGTTTGGAATATGTAAGAAAAAAATATAAGTCCGTCGGGTCCGTGGTGATATGAAGTAATAGATATTCCGATTCGATTTTCTATGTCAATCTGTTCCACGCATGCAACTTGTATCAACATGAGCGAATGGACTCGTTTTACAGTTTCTGTAAGTAGCAACCACGAGGATGAGTGTAGGCTGTTTGTCAGTCATCTCTGCCATCATGATGGCCGACCACATTCAGTGGTCGACTCACGATCTCGCCACCTAAGGTTACGGTTTCGAGCCTTGTCTGGTTATGGTGGATATTTCTCTGTTAGTGTCGAAAAGAAGAACTTCCTTCTGACAACCGATACAGAAATACAGAGTTCAGTAAAGTAGTAATCGAACAGAAATACCAAAGGAAAAAGCGACCGAGTAAATTTGGCGCAAAATAAAAGAACAGGCCAGAACGTAATCTTATGACTGACAACCTTTGAAAGACACTTTTGAATAAGTTGTTCAAAACTTAATAAAAATATAATACTCAATTCAATATAGTAACGGTTTAAAATGTGAAAAATGAATAAGAACAGTTGTGACGGATACACTGACTCATCTGGTGTATCGAGTAAAAGAGTCACCCCAAAGAAATAATAATTATAACAATAATAAGAAGAAACTAGCACTCATTCTAATAAATGATTTGGTTGCAATCGGTGATCGGCGCAAATGTAGCCATTCACATAAATTTATATGTTGCTGTTTGTTCTGTTGTTTCATGTGGTGTGCGCCGTGACCACTATATTAAAGGTGGAGTTGAGCAAAAAAGACAATTTCCCATTCAGAGATGAGTTTTTGGGCAAGTGATTTTCCGTTCACGTGTGGAATTGAACACAAGGATGATTTCTGCGTTCAGAGGTGGGTTTGGACAAATATGATTTTCAGTTCAGAGATGGGTTTTGGTGCATATAACTCATTATAATAGTTTATATCACAATAACAATGGTTATTTGTATATACTATACCCGATCTCAATGCAAAAAAAGAAAAATTTTAAAAATCCGGAGACGACCGTGCTGATTAATATATGTTCTGCAAAGTAGTATCATTGTTACTCCATGGCGAAACACCCCATTGAGGGCCATGCCCTGTATTTTGTTCCCCTCATTTCATTTGGTTGCTTATTTACACGGTTAGATTAACAGCAAACAGAGCGGGAAAGGGCAAGGATATGTCTGTAGCCTTTGTCAGAAGTTTCTTCCAGTATTCTCCTGGAATGAACGAGGAAAACCATCATGATAGAGAAAACTCATTCTGGATGGTCGGTCGCAGGATTGCATCCTGCGACCTCGTGACTACGAGCATGGCACCTAAACCATTCAACCAAAATGGTTCTGTCGGTCTCAGCGCATCCAGTCTTATCACGGCAGCTTTCTGGCTTTCTACATTGGAGTCGTCTAGGAAGCCGAGGTGACGATGCGATTAGGATGTTAACAAGATGGCCTTGTAAAAATGGAGACAAGAACGTGACCATATCCTTATAGACGAGACCGAGAATAAAACAGACCGAGACTTCCAGATTCTCGGTCTCGTTGGAGACTTAGGTTTGATATTTGAAAACAGATATAATTTACTATGTGACATCTTCACATATACCACCAAACCCAAGCCGATACCAATTATTGACGATTTGAACCTGTTCTGCGTGAATGCACATATTCAGGATAAAGTTAATTTTTCTACGAGGGTTCGTAGCGTCGAAATAAGGCGTCCAATAGAAAAAAATGTTAGCAAGAAAAGTTGTCGTTTAGACCATATATTTCGAGACTAGAGACAGGTATTTACAACGAAGCCTCGATGCCATTTCTAGATGCACCGACCACGCATTATGCACTGAAAAGAGACCTCGGCCTTGAAAGAGATGTAGCGTCACCAAGTTTAATTTATAGTGTCTTTCCTTTCAGTGTCCTCATCGTTGCAATTAACCTACAAACCTATAAACGCGAGGTTTGATTTACTAAATTGATTAAACGAGATTTGAGCAATAAGCTTCCACTTGCAGACGCCAACGAGCACTCCGTGCAACGTGAGCTCCTCGCCTGCACAGCGCACGTCAAGACCAGTAAGTAGCAAGAGTGGGGGAAAGATAAAAATGCTGCGGAGAATCACCGCCTTTTTCTTCTACCATGATTACAATGTCCACACTGCACTGTCGTTCACGAATCAGATTACGACAGGTTTCCCACTGCACGAACGCGACCGACATAGCCACCTGCCTTGCTCCATCACTTCTTTCCGCCTCTCTCGCAACGCTACAGTACTTCTGCTCCCTCTGCAGTCTACCCGAAAGAGGTCTTCCACAAATACGGCGGGTTGACTGAGCCTGAACTAAACAGCGGGATACAGTAAACAAAACTTTGTATCTTCCAGATAGCCGTACTAGACGATTTCCACATCGTACAGTCAACAAAGCGTTTACAGAAAACATTTCACTCCCCACGATGAGAAAAATGTTCGTAAATTTGAATAGATTTATAACAGTAATAACAGAACGTAAAAAGAGCCCCTGTGATCCAGCTGGTATGACGTCAGACCTCAGACAGCCGTGGAGGAGATAGTGGTCCGATTCTCGGGGTGCGTTAACTTGTCGACTCTTGATCTCGACACCAAAGTTTCCGGGTTTGAAGCCCGGTCTGAGCATGGGTGTTCATTGTGAGTCATCCTGTCAATAATTTCATCTAATCATCACGCATCTTCATATTCGCGATTAGGCAAAGGTGACAGAAAAGCGTCGCTAATTCACTAGGTGCTCCGGGATGCAGAGGCAGTCGGAGCATGGTGCTGATACCTTTAGTTCCATGTGGCCGGGAAAGTCTGACCACTCACCCTAGTACATTCCACCATATCACGAAGGCACTTTATCTTTTGTTTTTAGTTTAGATGCAAGCATAAAAAGATAATAAAAGTAACGAAATTGCTCCTGAAAATGCAGTGACACGCACAAATTTTACAAATATTACATCAAAAAGTTTGATTTAATTTGAAAGCATGTATGCATCCATCAATTATTGCGATATATATAATACATAGATACACCCCCCACGCATACACACATTCGTAGACACACACATGATTGATGCATGAGCTTTTCATACGATATGAATTGTTCAGTTTTTAAATGTAAGTTATTATGGTATTTTTCTAAATAAATGGAAATTTGTATCATTGCGATATGCTGTGCCGTGCACAACAATATAGTGTATTCTGTGTTTCCTTGCACAAATATTTCAACGAACAAAGAACTTATTTTTCCACATTTCAGCGTCAGGGAATTGCTAAAATTAAAAATTACGCGTTCAACTGGATGTAAAAAAAAAATGACAATTCCCAATAATTGGAAGTTTTGAAACCGGCAAGGGTACAAAGAGATGGGGGGGGGGGAGATGTAACATGCCTGTAATCGATTAAACCGATATGTTTGTAAAAATTGTCACTTTAACGGTTTTCCCTCGCGGCATTTGTTTATTTTTTTGTATCTATGCCGCTTTTCAATTTCCAACTTGATATTTTTCAATTTCTCGTGGCATTAGAGCGAAATCGACAGTCGCAACACGTAGCAGTCAGTCCGCAAATGAATTCTGAACAAGTGATACGCTTGTAGGGCATTCGAGCGTTAAACAAACAGCGTCACGTTCGCGGAAAGTCGCGCTGGAAAGAGAAGAGGGAGGGAGGGGGCTGTTAATGGAGTATTCAGTCAATAAAACAAGAGACTTGCGAATTTTCTATTCAGAGAGAATGAAAGAGTGAGTGAGAGAGGGAGAGAGAGAGGCGGGGATGGATGAATTCAGATTCTTTATCCATCCTCTCTCTCTCGCTCTCGAGCTCTTTCGTCCCTTTGTCTCCTTCTGAAATTTTCATTTTCTTGTCCCCGAAGTGTGACAAGCACGCTCTGATTTGGGACGTTTCCTATCAGATTCCAGAATGGATGTTTGAACTGTCAATTGTGGTCGGGTTATCGTGTGTCACAATGCGGACAGTGGGGTGTGCCACGTCTCCAGATGCGCCTGTTTGCTCGATGACAAAAACGAGGTGGGTGGGTGCATCTGGATACTCTTAAATTGAGTGTCACTTTTTCTACATCTCCCCTAACTACATAATCAAAAATTGACATGTCAATGTGAAAATGAACTGTCTTGTATCAAAAAGATTACATAATTGGGAATTACATGAAAAAGTTGTGTTTCGTGAAGTGAACTGTCATTAAAAATCTATACTTCCTCCCAAAGGTAATCTATTACCCTAATGGACATGTGTAGAACTTACATCCTTACGTATGTCACTCACAACGAGTTGGAGTGACTTTGGCAAAGATGCAGAGTAAGTTGTACAGATTCCTTATCTTGGATCATGGTCAGGCTGGTCGGAGATGGAAAGTAAGTAGTCCTGGATCATGATCAGACTGATTGGAGATGTATTGTAAGTGGCGGAGATTCTTTTTTCTGGGGCATGATCAGACTGTCGATGATGGAAAGTCAATAGTCCTCGATCATTTGATTTTGATTTGATTTAGTTTATTTTACTTCGCGTTTTGTGCCTCTTGGCTAATTTGCGAAGATGGGGATGAGTGATGAAATGATGAAATTGATGAATGGACATTCACAAACAACCAAGCCCGACCGGGATTCGAACCCGGGACCCTTGGCGTCGCAGCGCGATGTGCTAACCACTCGGCCACAGGGTCGGGCAGTCCTCGATCATGATCAGACTCGTCGGAGGTGGAAAGTGAGTAGTCCTGGACCATGATCAGAGTGATTAGAGATGTAGAGTAATTGGTGGCGATTCTTTTATCTGGGTCATGATTAGACTGGTCGGAGATGGAAAGTACATAGTCCTCGATCATGATCAGACTCGTCGGAGATGGAAATTAAGTAGTCCTGGATCATGATCAGACTGATTGGAGATGTAGAGTAAGTGGTGGCGATTTTTTATCTGGGTCATGATTAGACTGGTCGGAGATGGAAAGTAAGCAGTACTGGATCATTGTCAGACTCATCGGAGTTGGAAAGTAAGTAGTCCTGGATCATGATCAGACTGATTGGAGATGTAGAGTAAGTGGTGGCGATTATTTTATCTGGGTCATGATTAGACTGGTCGGAGATGGAAAGTAAGCAGTCCTCGATCACAATCACACTCGTCGGAGATGGAAAGTAAGTAGTCCTGGACATGGCCGTAGGCAGGAAAAATTTTCGGGGGGGGGTTCATTCATAATTGTTCCCAGGGCATCGCCAGAAATTTGAATAATAGAAATAATAATAATAATAATTGTACAATAATAATTAAAATTTCATAATAATAAAACAATTTTATTCCATAATAATAATACTAATAATAATTATTATTATATTATTGTTATATCCTTGAGGGGGCTTATTCAATCCAGCAGATGAGATCCAGCATAAGTTTCTTTTTTGGTTTTTTTACGTTTCATACAGTGTGTACTGTAATGCGCAATTATTTTACTTCGTCATTAAACTTTAGATACCTTCAAGAAAAAACTTTAAAAGTTAGATGGAAATTTTAGTCATAAAGGTTTTGTTGTTTGACTTTAAAATTAAATTTTTGGAATTTTGAAAAGTGTGGAACCAGTTATTCTCTTTAAAAGCTTAGCCTGGTGCATGGATTGTAACCTCAATCGCGAACGTAAGGCGCTACGAAACTGGAGGTACTAGGTTTTGATCTCCTATCAAGGGGGATTTATTTTCGACTCTATCGGACGGAGAATTTAGAAGCTGGAAAGGGAATTTTGGGACAATCATAAGGGAATCTTCAGTCTATATTCCTTGTGACGCAGGAACAAAACTGGAAAGTTGACAGCAGAAGTGATGATGGAGGGGTCGCCGGTGGGCTGTGATTCCGAGAATAAATCCTGTTTCACTCAACTTTCAGAATTCCAAATGTATGAAAATTCTAGCTCGATCGTTTCAACATTATCTCCTTGTATTTTTGTGATGCTTCGAAAAAAAATTGAAAATTTGTTACAGATTTTGGTTTCTGAGCATCCATTAATCCAACATGTCAGAAGTTTCGGGGGGGGGTTTGAACCCTAGAAACCCCCCCTCTAAATACGGCCATGGTCCTGGATCATGATCAGACTGTTTGGAGATGTAGTGTAATAGGTGGCGATTCTTTTTTCTGGGTCATGATTAGACTGGTCGGATATGGAAAGTAAATTGTCCTCGATCATGATCAGATTCGTCGGAGATGGAAAGTAAGCAGTCCTGGATCATGGTCAGACTGGTTGGAGATGTAGAGTAAGTGGTGAAGATTTTTTATCCTGGGTCATGATCAGACTGGTCGAAGATGGGAAGTAAATCGTCCTGAAGAATGATCAGGCTCATCGGAGTTGGAAAGTAAGTAGTCCTGGATCATGGTCAGACTGATTGGAGATGTAGTGTAATTGGTGGCGATTCTATTTTCTGGGTCATGATTAGATTGTTTGGATATGGAAAGTAAATTGTCCTCGATCATGATCAGACTCGTCGGAGATGGAAAGTAAGTAGTCCTGGATCATGATCAGACTGATTGGAGATGTAGAGTAATTGGTGGCGATTATTTCATCTGTGTCATGATTAGACAGGTCGGAGATGGAAAGTAAGCAGTCCTGGATCATGGTCAGACTGGTTGGAGATGTAGAGTAAGTGGTGCAGATTTTTTATCCTGGGTCATGATCAGACTGGTCGAAGATGGGAAGTAAATCGTCCTGAAGAATGATCAGACTCATCGGAGTTGGAAAGTAAGTAGTCCTGGATCATGATCAGACTGATTGGAGATGTAGAGTAAGTGGCGGAGATTCATTTTTCTGGGGCATGATCGGACTGTCAATGATGGAAAGTAAATAGTCCTCGATAATGATCAGACTCGTCGGAGATGAAAAGTAACTAGTCCTGGATCGTGATCAGACTGATTGGAGATGTAGAGTAAGTGCTGCAGATTCTTTATTCTGGGTCATGATCAGACTGTCGATGATGGAAAGTAAATAGTCCTCGATCATGATCAGACTCGTCGGAGGTGGAAAGTGAGTAGCCTTGGATCATGATCAGAGTGATTAGAGATGTAGAGTAATTGGTGCCGATTATTTTTTCTGGGTCATGATTAGACTGGTCGGAGATGGAAAGTAAATAGTCCTTGATCATGATCAGACTCGTCGGAAATGGAAAGTAAGTAGTCCTGGATCAAGATCAGAGTGATTGGAGATGTAGAGTAAGTAGTGGAGATTCTTTCTGGGTCATGATCAGACTGTCGATGATGGAAAGTAAATAGTCCTCGATGACAATCAGACTCGTCGGAGATGGAAAGTAAGTAGTCCTGGATCATGATCAGACTGATTGGAGATGTAGTGTAATTGGTGGCGATTCTTTTTTCTGGGTCATGATTAGACTGGTCGGATATGGAAAGTAAATATTCCTCGATCATGATCAGACTCGTCGGATATGGAAAGTAAATAGTCCTCGATCATGATCAGACTCGTCGGAGATGGAAAGTAAATAGTCCTCGATCATGATCAGACTCGTCGGAGATGGAAAGTAAGTAGTCCTGGATCATGATCAGACTGATTGGAGATGTAGTGTAATTGGTGGCGATTCTTTTTTCTGGGTCATGATTAGACTGGTCGGATATGGAAAGTAAATTGTCCCCGATCATGATCAGACTCGTCGGAGATGGAAAGTAAGTAGTCCTGGGTCATGATCAGACTGGTTGGAGATGTAGAGTAAGTGATGGAGATTCTTTATCCTGGGTCATAACCAGACTGGTAGGAGATACCTACCAGTAAGTGCAGTTTTCTTTAGATCTCTTGAAAAATCGTTTTTCAGTTATCAAAAGCTTATATAGTTTCGAAGACACTTGGTGTTGGGAACGTGGCACACAGTTATAAAACTGATATTCAGAGCTCTTGCGTTGGCACTTTAAGTGTCAAAATTTTCACAAATTTAGGTTAAATGAATCACAGTTGTGTACATTAGAATTAAAGGAAGGGGACCCAAGTGTTGCCTCGCAACTACGTTTCCTACGTATGAATGGAAGAAATAGAATTATACATAATGCAAATTTTTTTGATGCTATGGACATTAGGCACAAGACCTACGAGTCTCGACAGATAGACTCTCTGTATAGTGACAAGAAAGGAATCTGCCTACATATTGATAAAGTCATCGGCTGAATGTTTTAGACAGACATATGCATCGGCCAAGCACTCTTGATGGGATTTTGCTCTCTCCTGTTTTGGTGGTGATGGAGCATACGAAGAACTACTGCCTTGACTGGACTTGGTTCTGGAAGTCGAAATCACCATCAATTTCCTCATTGCCTTCTTCATCTAACATAAGTGTGCTAAACTCTTCGAAACTACAAGTTCTTCCCTCGCTGGCATTTCCTCATAAATACCGAATAATGCACGTGACAGCTCACATTCGCGTCTAATAGGTGCAACTACAGAAAGGGCTCATTATCTTCTCTTCCTCGGATAACCGTGTTCTTCCCATGTGCACATCCCTCCCCTCTCCTGACACCTATATTACATAGCAGTGGCGGATACTGAGTCCAAGATCTGGGCTCTCTCACTATGTCACGTGGTCATAGGCTATGAATAGAAATAAGTTTACCAACTCCTAATAAATCAGGTTGCCAACTCATAAGAAACCAGGTTGCCAACTCATAAGAAACCAGGTTGCCAACTCATAAGAAACCAGGTTGCCAACTCATAGGACATCAGGTTGCCAACTCACAGGAAATCAGGTTGCCAACTCATAGGAAATCAGGTTGCCAACTCATACGAAATCACGTTACTAACTCATAGAAAGTCAGGTTATCAACTCACAAAAAATCAGGTTGCCAATTCTAGAATCACCATCATCATTTCATCGATATGAATAATTTTATTTACAATTTGTGATCGATTTTACTCCTGTATTTTATTCTCTAGATTTCAGGCTTCGCAGATAGCCTAGCTAGCCTAGAATATACGCTCCTGTTACATAGCATGTATTTTTTTTATGTTCTAAAACGCAACTAAACTGGTTTTGTTCAAATATCAGTAACAACCACAATCTTAATGTTAGAAGCACAGAAATGGTTCTTTTGCCCTAAATTTGAGACAATTTTTACAGAAAAAGTGTCTAAGTAGATTCCGAAATATAGTGCAGTAATAAGAGTGAGATAATTGTGTTTAGGGGGACTTTATATGTATAGGAAAATCATGTATAATGTGGGTTAGGTAGCAGCCTCAGGCTGAAACTCACAAACGTAAATAAATAATTTGAATACAGATCGGCATAATGCTTCATTGCACAAGGAATAAACTGAGAATAAAGATTTCGAATGACAGAGTTACATCTAATAGTATTGTTCGAGTTGTTGTTTGTAAGTCCACTTTATGCACCGATACTAATCGGGATTGGACCTGTAGTTTAAAGTGGGATGTGAACCACTGTGTCAAGTGCCTCGACCTTGTGTCGGACCCGGGACCCCTTGATTAGAGGCGACGACGTTACCACTACGCCATCGGGGAATCCGTCTAATAGTATAACATATATGGAGAAGCAAAATAATGTAGTTCCTACAGCACAAACTAATATATTATCCCTTCATTCGAGCATGGCATGTATTCTCCACCTAACTACCCCATTATCGCATTTACTATATTCCTTCGTCAGTCAGCTGTTTTCTTATTCCTGCAGTGTCCCTCACCTGCACATTTTCTGTTTATTTTCCAGATTCCCTTGAGAAAGAGAGAGAGAGAGAGAGAAAGGAAGGAAAGAAGAGGAGCAAGAAGTGTGAACAGAATATATTTTTTGAAGCTCCACTCGTGGCACCGCCGTCCGCAATCCCAAAATGGCGCTCAGGATGAAAGACGAGAAGTTGGAAGTTTCCTGGCGGAGTCTTTTGGGGGGAGAGAGGAAGAAGAAGAGGAGGATACTGAAACTAAAAGAAAGGAACAGGAACGGGGATAAAGCTGGAAGGAGGTGGAGGGATAAGGGAGAGTCGCGGTGAAACTGTCATCTTGGTTGCCATGGTTATGGGAGACTGGACGGTTCCACAACACTCGGCGGTGGAAATCTGTCCCCTGGGGGAGAGGAACACATTCGGCTGTTAAAGCGAACATATTCATTGCTGTTGAGCTGAATGTTAATGCGACCCTACTTGCAGTTATACCTCCAGGCTACGTTGAATGGTGGCAAGAGAGTATGTTTAGTTATGTTGTTTCTGACACTGACCCAATACTTGACTTAATTGTATTTGTGTACATAGTCTGCCATAAATATGTGAAATTACAATGCTTATGTAGCTTTATCATATCATTAATTCGTTGTAATATTACTCACACTCTCTAGGTGATTCAGAAAAACTAATTATGTGTTACAGTAACGAATAAAATTATGTTTGTACTACTTCCCAATTTAATTGATTGAATTAGGTTATTTAACGTCGCTTTTCTGCTACTTTTTGTTAATAGCGACGATGAGGATGAGTGATGATATGATAAAATCGATGTAGGGACATTCACAAAGAACACCCATGTCCAGGGTGAGACTCGAACCCGGGATCCCTGGAGTAGTATTCGCTTTGTGCTTACCATACTTGTCAATTTAAGGATTTGACGCCAGTAACATGAAATCGATTAAAATTACAAGGAAATATATAAGAAGAAGAAAGCTTAATTTTATTAAGTAGAGCATTTTTACCTCATAATTTAGCACATACAAGTGGTGCCATTGCTCTTGGCAGCCAAATTAAGACAAATATTTGAGCAATGGCACCGTATGCCAGATATCAGGGTCGAGCCTGCATTTTTGTTGAAATTTTTATGTAAAGCATCTTTGTTTGGAACTTTTCCCCGTATCGGCAACAGTTATACTTGTCCTCATTCCAACCTCACTTTTTTTTATAATGAAATACTGGCTAAAAACTTTAAAAACTGGCGGTGTCTTCCAATATGGCAGGCCTAGCGTACTTTCCACTTTTGAGGACTTTTAGGATGTTCATTAGGAAAGGAATCTTCTGCAAAATACTTTGCTTTGTCTAAAATTCGGCATATATTTATCGTATTATGTCTAACTCTCTAAGCTAATCACCTAAAGGAAGGTAAAAAATGAATTGATAAAAGAGATGAATGAAGTAATGTAATGAAACTTCCATTCTTTACTCGGAATGCGAGTGTAGGGCCCTTGGCATCGATAACCACTGCGTCACAGAGGCCGGTAAGGTAGAATGCGAAAAGCGTTTAAATATTGGGTTGGTGCGAATGAAATGTCCGGCCCAGGTGCGTCATTGCCAAAGACCAAAAAAATAAAAACTACAATACCTGGTTAATTAAAATAGTCGCCGTCTGCAGCCACACACTTTTGTCATCGCTCAGCCAACAATTGGATTCCATGGCGAAAGAAGTCTGGAGTCTGCGACGCAAAGATCTCCTCAACGGCATGTTGCATCGCCCGACCATCAGCGAAGGTCTTCCCTGTTAGGAAGTGATCGAGATGCCGGAAGTGATGGTAGTCAATGGAAGAGAGGTCGGGAGAATATGCTGGATGAGGAAGGGTTTCATATTGCAACTCATGGAGAGCCTGCACCGTCCTTTGCGCGACATGTGGGCGAGCATTGTCGTGCAACACGAGGACACCATGTCTGTGGACCATTGCTGGATGCTTGTGGAGAAGTTTGTGGTGCATTTCATGGAGTTCAGCACTGTAACAATTTGCATTGATGGTTTCACCTCGCCTGAGAAAGACATGATGGATCACTCCCACCATAGACCACCATACCAGCAACAACACCTTCCGTGGGTGGAGAGGTGGTTTCGGAAACCGCCCTGGACGTTGATCACGATTCAACCGTTGTCCTGATCGTTTATGATTGTCATAGCAGATCCATTTTTCATCTGAAGTGACAATCCGATGCAGGAAACCATCCAGGTTATTCCTTACACTCAGAATACTGCACACCTCCAGACGGCGAGTCTTGTTGACCGGTGTCAAATCATGTGGTACCCATGAGTCCAACTTTTTCACTTTACTGATCGCAGGGAGCCGCCAAACGACAGTGGTATGGTGTATGCCTAACTCGTCTGCAATGGCACGAACACTTTTCCTAGGGTTCGCTTCCACGGGGTTCCTGAGGAGCTCATCCGAACATGATGTTGGTCGATGGCCACTGGGTTCATTTTGCAATGCTGTGTCACCGGAACGCAATTTGACAAACCGGCGGCGAATGGTGCGTTCATTTACCATTCCTAGCCCAAATGCAGCTGAGCAAAATGTCCAAGTTTGAATACGTAAAGACAAATCACTCGCAATTGTGTGTTCTGCATGGTGCACTTTCAGATGACCCTGTTCAGCAACACACCGCCTCCTGACAGTCTGGGTGCTCCAGCCTGTTTGCTGGACGTATACAGAGTTTATGACGTTAGACCTGTGACCTCAGTCAATCCCTGTGTTGTGTGGTTGAGCTGAGTTTCCGACCAAACGTCAAAGCGGACATTTCATTCGCACCAACCCAATACAACCAAGAAGAAATTAGTAGAACGGAACAACATCAAATACTTTTAAACTCAGTACTCCGTCACAGATTATAGAATTTCTCATGGCTGTCAAGGACAGTGCCCAGGGAAGAAGTGGAAATGTACTTCGGATTATTTTTTGTTTTAGCTTTTTTCCCACGTAGGTGCTAAGCCTAACGTCCTTCCCAACAGTGTGAAGATTTTTGTCCATTATAAGTTTGTTACTCCGTCATGATTGTTAGGTTCGGTTTTGATGTTCGGTCCCCTATGGCCACACTTCTCAGACTCAGTTGGGCTTAGGAATGATATCAAGACGAGACAAGATTTGACACGGTCTCATTTCGTTTCGTCAATGAGAGAGTATGCTTTATTCTCGGTCTCGTCTCGAGTTGAAATGCCTATTTCCTTCTCGTCTCGGTATAACTTTGGTCCATTCCCGCCAAAAATTAATGAGTTCAGACACAAGTGGCGAAACTTCACTTTTCGTGGAAATTGAGTAATATGTATAACTTAGAACTGTGGTTATAACCATTTCAGTGGTAGAAGTAAGTATCTGCTAAGATTCAAATTCTTGCTCATAGAGGCACCACTATGTACTCCAACAGCTAAACATAGTACTCAGTTTTCTCAAACTGTCTTCAATGAAGTTACGCCACATGTGCTCTGAGGCACTCAATAGTTCATTTAATAGCGAGCAAAAGAATCAAGCAACCAATCGGCCTCATTTTTCTGCTTCTAACGCGCTAAATCATTGTTCTTCCGCTGGTGCGCTCTCTAATGGCGGGAAGATTTGGCGCGAAAAGATATTAGTTACTTCTGACGTAATGTACTGAGCACTTTCTGCTTCTTGTAACGATATTCTGAAAACAGCATCATGCACTCTTGCCACTCTTGCGAAAGAGCCCATTCCTGAAAAACCTTGCTTCCGTTTTTAGCCTATTTGGTTCTCTCCTCTTCCAAATTCTTCCCGATTGTTCCCCAATCCATATTTCTCTCTCGGGAGGCATGATGTGGTCTGCTGTCGACGTGTCAAACGTCGCTTCTTCTTTTTTTATCTTTTCCCCTCTTTATTCTTTCTTTCGCTTTTAATGGGGACCTGGATAGCTTATCAGCCGACTGGAGTATCGCTCCTGGAGGGAAAAAACAGGATAATTTGATGACAGACCCTAGGGACTTAGGCACTCCAGCAATGTCTGTCTCAATCTGATACACTGCGTGAAGAGGACGACACCACGAGGGACGGGAACAGTGTTACCAGATCCTGCGTATCGGAAAATACGGAAAAATGGAGGGAAATGACTGAATATGGACTTGTGCACTTAGGATCCCTTGGAAATGTCAGAGAAGCTGGAGTTGTGCTTATTACATGGGAACCCATGTACCGCATTGATTGCAGAGTCCTTTTCTGACGCGTGATATTTGTTATCACAAAATCTGCAAGAATTCTTGACCTATGGGATGTTGTAACTTTTCCTGTCACCACACAGATACATTGTTTTTCTCTCTTCGTCCATAATCAACTGCGCTGAAGAAGGCTTCAATGGACTAACGATGAGAACTGTGCATTTACGTATCATACCGGAGGCAGTGTTAAAGGTGTTTGTATGAAACCCGAGACACTTTTCTAAGGGGCATAATTTTGAGCAACCAAAATTTATAGTTGAGGTGAGTTGGTGTTTTAACTCCACTTTATGCACACTACGGCTAATCGGGACTGGATCTAAAGCTTAAAGTGGTGTCGAACCCGGGTCCCCTTGATTGCAAGGCGGCGACGTTACCACTACGCCATCGGGGAGGCCCTAAAATTTATAGTTTTTTAAAAAAAATATTCATTTATATTGATGGTTCGTTCAAGAGTAATATTTTATGAAAGTAACAGTTACAATTAATATACAGAATGACGGGCAAATTGCAAGTTACTCCAGTGCTATTTACCCCTAACAATTTTCTAAAACCCGGTCCTCTTTTCTTAATGGAAGGTTGAAACCCACTTGAAAAAAATCCTGGCTACGTCCCTGTATACTATAAACTACAGATTTAAATTCAAAACGAGACCGAGAGGTCTCGAAAAATTCGAAACGAGACCGAGACTTCGGGTCCGACATCTTGGCATGGTGTTAAAAATTTTGCCTAAACCAAGTTTTTCTTTACTATGAGACTTGTAGACATACTAAGTGGATATCTACCTGAATATTCACAGATAAGTCACGCATTTTTAAAGTAATTATAAAGTTAATCATTGTTAGCAATTGTGAGCCTGTGCGGGGTGGCTACATTATAATTATGTTTTTACAGAACACCCATGGCCAGATTGGATTCGAACCCGGGGCAACTGGCACCGCAGCGCTCTGTTATTGTAGCGTCGAAATAAGACATCAAACAGAAAATTATTATTAAGAAAAGTTGTTTGCTTTAATGATCTCCATACGCGGTGAGACGCTGTATGTTGCCGTACTCTAGAGTAAATATGGAATATCGCTTACATTTCTTGTCACAATTAATTAAAATTTAAACACACAAAAAAATCACTTTCACCATTATTTACTTTGACGAGTAGACCCCATATGACTAAGTTTTCTTGCGAAAATGTAGATACTTAGCGTAAAATTGAAAAATAAAGAAAAAGTACAGATGTCTCCCTTTTTGAAAAGGTCTAAAAATATGAAATACTTATCTGGTGCTATGTGATAATAATTGAATATGAGACGTCACGTTGATGTCATTCGTTCAAAAACCTAAAGTATTTTATTATTAAACCAATGAAACTGTAGAACATAATATTCTGGTCAAATATAAATAGAATAGAGGAGATTCAATACATAAAAATGTACAAGAAAGGGAAAAATGTCGAATAAAAGTTCTCTAATATATTTCCCATTCGTTAGGATAAAGCGCGCTGGATCTACTGTTCGCTTTTATGGTTCTCAGAAAAATGACCATTGCAGAAAATGCATTCTACATCTTCCAAGCAGGGGTGTGTAAGAGGTGAAGACACCTAATATCAACAAATCTTCCACGCAGTACACCCTGGATTGCATTTTGCACAATAACGAGGCTCCAGCACCTGGACTCAGTGCCAGTATAATGCTCTGTGGGGCTCGTCTTGTGTCCTGTCCATGTATGTCGTTGATTGTCCTTTCACCGATTGTATCCTATCACCTTTCATTATTATCTTCGCGATCATCCAGAACTGACAGAGAAGCGATGTAAATAAATTAAATCAATCTTCCGCGTTGGTTGTCTGATTATAATTATTTGTGGTGAAATCGTCATCAGATGAGCTTCCAAACTTTCCCTTCGAGACCGAGAAGAGAACAAGACGAGACACTAGATAAGACTTGGCAGTTTTGGTCTCGTCTCGATACACAGAACACGAATTGCATCAAATCAAGGTTCATGCACTTCTAGTGTATCAATCGACAATGCCAAACATGTAATTTTGGTTTCTTTGAAATTATCGTGCCTGATCTTCTCGACTCGTCTTTTCAGGGATCACATGGAACTGCAGCTGATGGAAGTGTCTTTTGTTTCATTTTCTGTATTTTGATGAACCAAAAGTGCACCAGTACCAGTTAATGCACTTTAACGTGTTCCTAGAATCGACATATTTGTGTCAATTGACACACTGAGTCCTAACCTCGGCGGAGCAAACACGGCAGTTGCTTGGTGATGAGTGAACAGGACTACATCGACCATTTTAGCAGCATTTCACCACTCACCGTCAGTTGATCTCCCCCATTTGACATCGTGATTTGAAGCACCAACGCTCAACCACGGAAGCAGCGGGAGTCTGGCGAACAGGGACTAGTTTACAGATCGGATCGATGACAACGCTCGCAGGCGGAATGCTACAGGTGTAGCGGGGACCAATTTTACTCTCATCTCCCCACAAACGCGCGGAAACTTGTCCTATTAAACCCATTAGGCACCAAACGAGGAGAGGGCCCAGATGCGCCTAATAGTGTGAGAGTCGCTGGAAAGGGGGGTGGGGCAGTGGAAAACAGAGCCTGGAGAACAAAAAAGTTTGGTCCAGGAAATAAATGACTTCGTATTATGGTCTTGTTTTATTACCGTAACATGTTTGGTAATTTTTCGCGCGAATTGTGGTAATTGTTCAACTGCACTCGACACACGTAAAGGGGAAAAGGAGAAAGTATGTTTGGAGAAGGCACGTACGTGATATGTAAATGAATTCGCAAAACACAAACGACTGTAAAAAAGTTTCCTAATTTTCGAGAAGAGAACTTCGGGCGAACTATACCTTTGAAAAAAGTTGACTTGAGAAATGATGGTCTAAACCAGTGCTTCTCAATCTTCGTGAGGCTGCGGCCCGGTGAATTCGTTTTTTAAAAGTCAATGCCCCGATTCCAACAATTTTACTCGTAATTAGCTTTATATTTTTTAACTATAAATTATGGCACAATCATAGAGAATATTAGTTCGATTTTCTACGCTTGTTGACAAATATAAAATTTGGTTTAAATTAGTGGACAACAACTGGGTCTAATCGATCTTTTAGTTTCATTTTGCCAACATCATTAAATTAATTTGGTAAGTGCTCATTTCCATTGGCATGTCCCATTTCGGACACAGAAAAATTCCAATTAATCAGAATATTTCCACCTCAATGTGTTTGGTAATGAAGATTGCTGCGAAATCTAAATTGAACGTGGTGGCAGTCCCTCAACCTCCAATTTGGAGGCGGGAAGCAACGTGCTCAAGATCGCTCACCAGCACTGTCGCCAAAGCATTTCCTGTTATCGAACTCGAAACCCGAACGAAAGGCCATCTTTCCGGTGGTTGCTCTCTGGTGCTCCAAGTCGCTTCACTCAATAGAGTTTTTAAAGTAATAGCGGTTACTACATAATCAACTGCAATTAATGTAATTTAATGAAATCTTCCGTTTTAAAACTTAATAATCTTTACAGACATGATAAAATATTCATATGTAAATTGAAAGTTTTCTTGTATGTCTAAATTCTGCGCTATATGTACCTGTATAATAGGTATTCCCAGCGGCTATCATATACTTTTATTGCAAAGCAATGTCGCTACAACATTGCGGGTAATGACTGAATGCCGGTTATCACGTTTTGAGTTCTCAATTTAGTAAAAATTCGATTATAGTTTTGACGAAATTACTTTAAAGGTGTAAGAGCATGACATTGGTTAAAGTACAACCACAACATCCAAGTCGAGGCAGGGAGTGAACCCGGAAAGGAAGGTACTTTTAAAACAAATTTGAGGTGGTTCTGCAGAGACAACTTTATTACATATATTCAGAAACATTTATCATTTTGATGTATTTTTGTCAAGCTCAATTCACATAACAGACGTGCTATTTTTCAAGTTTCGTTTGTTTATGAGGGACAGCATCACACTGGCGTAGACAGACTTCAGCTTACAGATCCCGGGAACACTCTCCAATTTTATCAAATTACATTCCCCTACAATGAAATTTTTCAAATAAAAGAAGAATAGTTCTTCGCAGATTTGGGACTGCTGAATTTCAAAATGATATGAATTTTTGTTAGTTCCGTCGTGTTTTAATGTTATCCATGAAAATCCAACTGACAACAGTCTCAAATGTATCGCGTAGCTTACATGTAAGGGCCTTATTTTCATAATCGAAATATCAACGAAAAGCATTGCTCCTTGTCCGAATTTGCTTATGAATGGATATGGCATCTAAACACAAGAACATTATTCTCAAAATAATGCAAATTGCGTAATTTACGTGATATGTAATGTTTGTCTCAAATCTCAACGCATATTTGAAAGGTACTGTGTAAAGAACAATGCAAAAATCGCAAATTTTCTGCTATGGAAGGTTAATGTTTTCGATAACATGTTGGCAAAAAGGAGTATCGTAAAATATTATTTCAGTATACATTTCCTCTCTCAATTTTCCAACACTGATTTTTATCGAAGGTTTGTTTTGAAATGTTTGTGTTTAGGGCTGCTTTGCTGCCACATTTGGATAATCGCGACGATGAGGATGAGTGATGTGCTCATTAGATGTATTTGGTGTAGGGACACTCACAAAAACATCCATGACGGTATTCGAACCCGAAAACTTGGGTGGCGAGATCGAAAGCCGACCACGTAACACGTTCGACCGGCTATCGAAGGTTGAGTCCCCGAGAAAAAAAATTGACTGCTCATGTGGACAGCAACACTATACAACTAATTCTGCACCAAATTAGATAAGGGGAAACGTGCTTTTTTAATCTTACACACAGGCTACGATAGATTCAGAAGAAGAGCTATTGTTTGTCATCAACTCCCATTCCAAGAGAAATTGCGAAATTTTGAAATGGTTGTCATATCCTTCTGTGGAACAGGCTAAAAACAGCGCAGAACAAAATTTTACCGACCTTCACATTTCTTTAGAAATGAAACATTTTTTACAGTTTTTCACAACAAAGCAAGTCCGGCGCTTGTGTTCTGATGATTCTATGCTGTTTTCCTACTCCCTTTCTTTATATCCCTGCATGAGAGTCGCAGACAGGGATTCGAACCCAATCCTGTTTCCTGCTTTATCCTAATCGATACGATCCCCCCTGTAGCTCGAAAATATGACATGTTTTAAAACCACACATGAAAAATGTATCCTCACAGCAGACATGTTGCAGTGATTTCATGGAAATAACACCTCGTTCCCCATCAACACATTATCTCATATAGCTCTCCAACAAGCTCTCGGTTCATGTCAGTTCCTGTTCTCTGCTTCTTCAACACTTTTTTTCTTTCCAATTATAATCTTTCACTCGCTCATCTCTCTAAACCACCCTTTTTCCTTCATTTGGTCGAACAGGCACCACTTCACGCAAACCCCTTCTTCCACCCCCTTTCCGAAACAGCTGCGTGAGAAACAGACCAAGGTTTGAAAATACACCGCCAGGGTTCGTTTTAATCGCGTAACACACTCGATTAGCTAAATAACTCGGCTTAGGGATATTTAGAAGAGCGATTTACAACATTATCTCGTCTGTTGGGGAACGATGAGCTCCTTTGGGAATACTGAAAGCTTCCCGAGGTTCTGTCGAGAGGAGGGAGAAAGGAATTGGTTTCATGCCAGAAGGGGAGAGATTTGTTGACTGTCATATGTTTTGCCTCGGTGTCGAAGATTCTGTAAAACCGAATGCTTTTTGGAGACTTGCTTAGTCTGCTGCATTCTGTGTTGTCTGCACATTGGCGAAAGGACATTGTCAGTCAATCCGAGTTAAGACTTGCTTAGTCTGCTAGATGCTGTGTCGTCTGCATATTGGCGAAAGGTCAGTCAATCCGAGATTGACAATTTCTAAGGGCCATTTCAATTACGAAATTCGTTTAGGGATTTGTATGTGGAAATGCGTGTTCGCAAACACATGTTTGGATAGGTTTGTGCATACCAAAGAAAAAAAAGCTGTGGTACTTGTTCATTTCATCCCCAATGGATAATGATTACGGCCCGTTTCGCCTTATTGCGTTTTCACCTTCCCCAATACAATTTCGCGTGATTTAACTAACTAACTTTCTAAGGCGAAACGGGACATCCCATATCGCCTTATCCTGTTTCACCTTGCACACAAAAAATTTCCCATCAGGGAATATTATCGACATGAAGGGTCATTATTATTAATGTATTATTAACCTAATCTAACCTAACCGACAGGACAATGGGAGCCAAGGTAGGCAATATCACAAGCTCTGCGCTCCCGTTATGCATTATCCTTCAAGTCGATAATATTCCCAGGTGGGAGGTTTTTTGTGTGTAAGGCGAAATGGGATGTCCCGTTTCGCCTTAGAAAGTTCGTGTCACATAAATAATTTGAAATTCTATTGGGGGAGGTAAAAACGCAATAAGGCGAAACGGGAGGACACGGTGAAGAATATCGGCTATTTTCCCGATGGTACAATAGTAACATTGTTGCCTTGCAATCAAAGGATACCGGTTCGTTGCCCGATGGAGGCACATAGTGGTTCGGATCCTACTTTAAACTGCTGGTCCAGTTCCGATTAGTCTATCTGTACACAAAGTGAACTTAAACAAGAAACTCCAAATTTTCCTGTAACACCAACACTATGTATGGTCAGGCAGGTTGTAGGCTTGGTGTTGATAAGTATACGATGTCAGAACGACCGCTTCTGACATTTTATCTCCAAAGCTGCCAGGCACACTCTCGTGCTTGCCTTACTTTAGACAGAAAGCGCCTACATATAGATTGTATACACTGAGCCTCTCAACGTTTCAGAATCCACAACATAAATTCCAAACCCTCTTGCTCCTTTTCCCAAGACAATAGTGATTTAAACGCGAACATCAATTACTGCTATACGAAAGAAAGCTCCAAGAGCCAAAGATAAAGCTCAGCAACATATTCGGCCGATGACGTTGTCGTTACTTAATGAATGAATCCATTCTTTCCGGCAACTCTCAAGTGGATTACATTCTACATGCGGCCATATTTTCTTCAAGGTACTAAATTACTTCGCCTTTCTGGGAGAAAACGATGACTTGTGTTTCTAATACAAATTTCATGCGCTGGACATTCCTGATAGCAAATCACTGGAGAAAATCCATATTGGCAAACACTCTGTCTGCATGGACTTCGAGAGAAATTTTGTAAGAGGTCTTTGATACAAATTTGAATACTAGAAATAACAATTATTATTAAACTGATAATATGATCAGTTTATGATTATTAAAATGTTGTGATATTATTATTAATGTTATTATTATTACATCCTAAAGAGTCTTCTACTCGATCCATCAGATGAGTAACTAATTATCCAACCAAACTCTTTTTCTTTGTTTCCACATTTCACACCGTTAATACAGAGTGATTGATTCTCTGGCTAGGAAACCCAAAGATTCCTCAATAACTTTCAAAATTTTGTACTATTTCCTATGAAAATGTACAAGGTCGAAACCTACGTCTATCGAAGCAGAACCATCACACCCCTCAACGGAATGGACTGCACTGTGCCCGTGACCTTGAGACGTGACTAAGTGTAGAGTGATTGCGCATGCCACAAATCATGTACTACGTTGAAAGCACGTTTATATTGTTCTTCAATACTGGAGAAGAGCGAGTTCATTTGAGGACATTTCGGAATACGTACAGCAAAGGAAGTGTGCCGTCAAAATCCTATAAGAAGGTTAGAGACAAGGGTAGTGTTTTTAAATAAAATGCAGGTGGCCATGAAATGTGCATGTCCTTTGTTCTTAACTTTTACACATCTCGTTAAAGAAATATTTGAAAGCTAAGGGGAAATTTTAATCACGAAGGCTAGGGCCTACGTTGCGCGACCTCTTACATAGAAATCTCACCTCTGGAATTTTGAAAATTCATGAAACCATTTCTTCTTTCCATTAATTGGTAAAATTTGAAAATTCTGGGTGAGTTCTGTATTTTACACTCAGATTTGTTTTTAGAGCTAACTCATTTTTCCTGGATAACTCTGGAAGAATATTAACTGAACTTCCTTTCTGTTATTGACCATTATTTTATTTATTTGCATTTTCTTTCTAATTTGATATGAATGATGTCAATTTCCAAGGGGAGTCCACTCACTGATTCGATATTTCCCTATCACGTGACGCCTACACTGTAAAAATTAACTGGAGAAACGAGAGTCTAAGACCGCCAATTTTCAGTGGCCTTTAACTACTGTAAAAAATTACTCTAAGTAATGCAATTTTAATGATTCAGTTTTTTAACATATTTATGCTCACGCAACTGTAATTTATAATCAATATTTCTTTACGCATGGTAAAATATTAAAATGTAAATAAAGAACATATCCTGATTTTGTATTAACAGGCTTACAGTTCAATGTTAAAGGTATAATATTTGAAATTTTACACAATGTATGTCTGCATCATCTACACTTTTGAATAGTCACTATGAGTCGATTTTCTGCTACCTTTGGCTTACTGGCGACAATGAGAATAAATGGCAGTAAGATGAGATGATGAATACACAACTGTCAGAAGATATACATGCGGAGGCCGGACTCGAACTCGGAATTTTTCGTTGCTGAGTTTGTGACCCCAGTACTCAACATATTTGACCACCAATGCGGCTATCGTGGGTCACGAGGAACTGATCTCTGTAGCACAAGTGAAAATTTTAAAACGTTGTCCTGATGTGGACGTAAAATGTGTGAGTAAACTAATCAAAGGACAGTAAAATAATTATCTTGCAATATCCAGATGTTAAACGTATGAATGGGGGGAACAGCTGTTATAGCAAAACACACACACATAATACCCAATACAAAATACATATTAAATATTAACTAATCTTTGAGAAACTGTGATTGAATGTTTTACTTACGAAAAGGGCATCAGTAAAGGGATGGATATTTCTGTGCACGATTTCGAGTTGAGACAGATTTCAGTATCAGTTTTCATGGATACGTTCTTACGCCCAGACTATGTCATTATTAAGGTGTACTGTAAGAAGTTCTTTTGTAGTAAACTATAGTCTGTTGTTTTAAATTCGCTTCATGTTCATGGGCGTCCGGAAGGGGGGGCCGTGCCCCCTCCCTGGAAAATGAAAGTCAACCAAAAATTATGTATTTCACACATATAATTTCATTTTAGCCACAATAATGTGTGTTAATTATTTCATGAACATCATAAATTCAAATTTAAGCAATGTTTTTTTAAAGGGAACAACACTATTTTTGGAGAAAATGTGCCTTGTTTGACTCCCCCTGGAAAAAAAGTACCTTCCTTGCCCCTCCGTGGAAAAATATCCTGCGGACGTCCATGTTCAAGTTGTTTCGAGCTCGATAACGCATTTTAATTGTGCCTGTAAATGCCTATTTCGAAGTTAGTACCGATATTGGCTAAAAATTCTCTTTCCCATATATATTTTTGCTAATTCCCATTTTCTTTTTCTACTTTGGCTCTCTTCAAGAACACACTCTAGAAGGTAATCTTTTGTTTTGTCAGAGCCTCTAAGGTGGCGTAGTGGTAACGTCGTCGCCTTGTAATCAATAGGACTTGGGTTCGATACTCGGTGGAGGCACATAGTGGTTCGGATGCAACTTTAAACAGTAGGTTCAGTCCTGATTAGTCCATCTGTGCATAAAGCGGACTTAAAAAATTCTCAAACTCTTGTTTTATGAGTGTCCCTTCATCAATTTTATCTCTAGCATTCATCAGCTTCGCCGCAAAAAGCCAAAGGTGACGGTGTTCATTGTGAGTGTATTTCTTAGTAATTTAATCTAATCATTAGAGCTCGAAATTTTATGGAAATACATTTTTCTCTTTGTATGTATCAAAACCAAAGTGACAAGTGTCGGCCAATTATAATATTAGGGACGAACACATGAATTGAATGTTACACATTTTTTTTGACATGGGTATTTTGATGTATATTACATATTTTTCGTTTAGAGTACTATTTTAAAATAAAATGGGGTGTTTTCGGCATTCCTCTAGTGTTCATTGAATAATGCAAATGTATTTGTGGTACAAAACAGGCTCCTAAAAGAGCGTTTGCAGAGGCCATGCTATCGTGACGTCAGCGTTGTGAAAAATATGAACGTCTAGACGGTGATTATGTTGAGAAGTGACGGCAGTTTCAGCTTTCTGAGGTGAGTATATTTTTCAAAATAATTTAAGAGACCTTAGAACTTGAATGCACCTCGTAGTAATTTGAAAGTAACTTCTTAAAGCAGAGTAAAAGAGAAAATTACCGAAACTTTGATTCCATGTGTCGCTTTTCTTCCATTTTTGGCTAATCGCGACGATGATGATGAGTGGTGATATGATGAAATTGATGAAGGGACACTCACAAGGAACACCGATGCCGAGGCCGAACCTGGGGACCCCTGGCGTCGTAGCGCGCTGTTGTAACCACTTCGCCGCGGTGGAAAATTATCGAAGACCATACGAAAGATATTTCGTGTATTTCATATTTAAATACACATATTTTCACAGATTTCAGTGACTTTTATACATATTTATGTAAATAGTTTAGATGTTTTGACTACATAATAATCCGGGTCATCCTCCTTCCGATTAGCCAAAAGTGGATGAAAAGCGACCCACCTCACACCCACTCCCTCGACTTCAAATTCAAATTCCCCCTCCCCACACACGTTCCCCCCATCCCCAGCATGGGAGCCGGTGCGTGTGGCATAAGCCACCATGACAACAGGAAATTTTCCAACTGAGGTCACCTCCGGGGTCATCCCATTCCCAGATTTCGCTGACGTCACCACCTGCTGGACGCTTCCGGAAGTGCACCTGGCGCCGGTGGTAAGCTCATTTCCGGCTCCTCGGGGGAGAAAGACCATGAGAACCTCCCCCGATCAAGGTCGTGCGGGGTTATCAAAGGATTGTGTCGCGTGTGGGGTGGGCGGATAAATCTCTGCCGGTTGTCGCAACGGAGCTTGGGAACCGCTCATGAAGAGAAATCATTTTTTTTTTCGTCTTCTTCCTGACAAAACAACTGCACAGACGGCCAGGAAGCAGCTGAATACTTTATTAGTTGAAAAGCGAAACGACATATTGGGATACACGGTCTTTACAGGTTAATTTATCCAGTACAATGATGTAGGTACCTGAACAGACGTACTGCATTTTGAAAGACGCTTGCAACTCGCAAAACGAGTTTCCCAGAATCTAATAACACGGGTGTAGTAAAAAAAAATTGAAGAGTGGTTAGTAAAAGATGTTTTAGTTCGGACGGTACAGCGTCTGACTGGCAGGCAGGAGACCGGGGTTCGATACGAGAGAATTCTTGCGACGCTGTAATTCTGGGGTTCACCCAGCTTCTCATCAATGGCGACAAAAATCAGAAAGGAGGGGGTCGGGTAGAGCGTGGTACTGATCACATCACCTCTTCTCGCTCCCTTTCATGGTACGAAGCAATGCACGGAGGATAGCCTTTTACCTTTTAATATTATTATTGTATTAGTTACTCGATACATCGGAATGAGTGAAAAACTGACGCAAGTGTCTATCTATGTGAATTTAACTAGAAACTTTGGCAGGTTACGGTAGTCTTTACCATTTATTGTAAGCTGGGTGAAACCCAGAACTGTAGGGATATTGCCGGAGAAACCCCCATCTGAAATCATCCACACCGGGAATCGAACTTGAATCTCCCGCGTAAGCCTGCCTCTCCCCTCCCTCTTTATCTCGAAAGTCGAGACGAAACTCGACCTGTCCCATCTCGATTCCATTCCTAACTCAAAGTGTAATGTAAAAATTTGACTGGATAATGACGGTCCAAGACAGTATATTTCTGCTGCCATTCAACTACCGTAAAACAAAGAGCACGACCGTTTTAAAAGCATTAATGGCCATTACGTAGTTACCCTATTAAATGTAATTTTATAGCATCAGATTTAAAAATATATATATTTATGGTGCACGCAACTGTAATTTATAATCATTATCACTCTCCAATGCATACAAAGCCCCAATCCCACTCCCTTATTCACTGACATAAATGTTCTCCATTAAGAAAGCACCGGAAGCAAAAAAATTGTCTGGAAACACCGAGAAAATTAAAAAATTACTCACTCGCCCCTTTTTTAAGGGTGAAAATGGCCTTTTTTAACGTCCCCTGCAAAGTCCGTTTCCAGGGAAGAAATCAGACGTGTCTTTCTCATACTTTATCCTCGAGATCAACAACAACGCAGATGCTTCAATTCAATTCAATTCTTAGATAGAAACCGTGCCTTAGAGTCGCTGCATGTATGACGTCAAGTAATACATCCAGGAACTCTAACGTGCATCAAACAAGAGTGACATCTACACATGAAGAAGATTCAGTCCAGAGATTACTGGTATTTCGTTATGATGGGCAAAAATGAGCCCTTGATAAATATTAGGTAAATAGCATTGTTAAGAGATGCAACATTGTCGTGTTTGACTTGTTTGTTGTTAACCATGGAAACGCACGTAGCTAGGGAACTTTAAAAAAAGGTTATTTTCAGCCCGAAAACTACGGTGAGTGAGTGATACTTGAATTTTCGTATTTCAAAATATGGCCTAAGAATAAAGTGCAGAGCCAAGGTAGGAATTTGCAGGGAAGGATGGAAAACAATTATGTTTTAATTAATTTTAAAAATGTAAAAAATACAAAATAAGTTAATATTGCTTTCCAGGTAATAATATTTTGAGTATTTCAACAATATTAGGGCACGTACACATATAACGCTTCTTTCTAAACTTTTCAAATAAGCTAACGTAATCACTCCTTATATTCCTATAATAATTATGTTGACATTTTCACACATTAGGAGCTTTGAGGAACCAGAAACATTGCCGAAGGTCACGTTGGCGAGAGCACAAGACGTGGCAAGTGCCACGTAGAAAGCCCGCGAGTCGATTTATGTGCATGATACAAGTAAAATACTCAAATTTAAATTTAAAGAACAAAGTACTTTTGCATCCCGTTTTTACAAATTACGAGTAATAGGCAGACTGTAAATTTTAAGGCAATTCTACTGGTTTGCTTGGCCATTATTACGCTTAGAATATATTTATAAACATATTTACAGCACAAGTTTTATAGTTGAGATGCTAACATTGTCTCCTACAATCTTCTTTGATCCATTCTGAAGCTCTGCGTCCGTGGACAATTCCATTACGATTATTGAGGCGGACGGATCTATCAGAGAACGTTAACAAATATCCCAGACCCTCCTTCGCTCATCCGCCAAAAAAAGAAGTCCCCGCTCCTTCTATCTCCGCGTAAGAACTCTCTTGATCGATCGTCCCTCTAATTTGGCTTAATGAAGCACCGGACATTGTCAGAAGTCGCCCCTCATTACACCCTCCATCCCTCGCAGCCCCTCCCTCCGGATCCATTAACTCTCCTGCTGGATATATTGCCGCTCCTTTGTTCCACGATAACGCGCCTTAGGTCCGACTCTTGCGCGACGTCCCATCTGCTTACGGTCATAAAGAATATGGCTGGAGAGGTCCTTTCTTCGCAAACTCGTACCTATCTTCATTACTTTCTCCTTTTAGCTTCCACCCGCACCATCAGAAGTTGCTGTTACGCAAAAGTTTCCCTCATGCTGCAAAGGATGAAGGAAAGAACCACTTACATTAATTGTGAGCCTCTGTTTGGTTGGCTTTTACGAAAAACCCTTTTCGCTTTATTTGTGTCAGATTGCTTCTCTTTGTAAAACGGACAAAGAACTCGAAAAGCATCAGACGAAGATTGTACTTCTGGTCAGTGATGTGCCGTACACTATAAGTTTACGTGTACATGCGTTGTCTACACGTAATCTACGCGTAGATTTCATTGGGTTCTAGTTTACATAGACTACGTAGACAATCTAAAGTACATTAATTTTCAAGGCTTTCATGAAAGGAAAGTGACATTTTAAACTATATTTGTTCCTAACGAACTGACAAGAATCCTATTTACGACAAAATTTATCTTCTCTTTTCTCAACTATCAGAGAAGATAAATCGTATGCAAGAAAAACAACAGATGGCAGTCGTGAGGCAAAAGTAGTCTTTTTTCAGTAAAACAGTAGAATATTTCCTACGTTAAGTTTTTTCCTAGGTGAGAAATTCTTCAAAATTGCAAGGAAGAGTATGAAAGTTTCTTCTCACGCATTGGCAACTGATACGCAGTATAATTTTGTTTTATTTCTACAGCGCCCTATGGTAAGTTGTCACCTTTCGCCATGTTGTTTACATAGATTACGTCATCTACGTGTAGAATGTAGACTATCGTTGTTTACGTGTAGACGCACATCACTGCTTCTGCTCAGTGATGTGCCGTAGACTATACGTTTACGTCTACATATGTTATCTACACGTAATTTACGCGTAGATTACATTGGCTTTAATTTACATAGACTACGTAGACAATATGAACTCCACTAAAAATTAATTTTCAAGGCTTTTGTGAAAGGAAAGGAACATTTGCAATTATATTTGTTCCTACCGAGCTGACAAGAATCCTATTTACAACAACAAAAAAGTTATCTCATTCTCTATCATCAAAATGTATTCAAACAACAGATGGCAGTCGCGAGGCAAAAGTAATATTTTCCCCATAAAACACTATAATATTTTCCATGTTGCAATTTTCCTTCGTTGAGATATTTTTTGTAATTGTAGGGAAGAGTAAACAAATTACTTCTCACATTTCAACAACTGATATACTGTATAATTCTGTTTCACTTCCACAGCACCCTCAATTAAGCTTCCGCCTTCCGCCATGTTGTTTACATAGTAGATTACGTTATGTAGTGTATAAAATAGTTTACGTGTAGAATGTAGACTATCGTAGTTTACGCGTAGATGCACATCGCTGCTTCTGGTGCACCAATTCACACATTTGAACGTTTTGAACGTGCATTTTTAGTGATTCTCACGGAACAGCAGCTGGTAAAAGCACCCTTTGTTACACCAAAAGTGCAGTTCATACATTTTATCGCGTTGCAGGAGTCAACAAATTTGTTTGATCTGATTTAGTTTATTCAACGACGCATTTCTGCCACTTCTGGTTAATTGCGACGATGTAAATGTATGGTGATACGAATGAAGAGACATCTGCAAACACATATAGACGACACAACTCAAGCTGCACAGAGGATCGATCATACTGGCCGTGGATCGAGGTGTTAGAGCCTTGTGGGGTGAGCAACTCGAAACTGTGGTTAATTTTGGGGTGCCTCCTCATAAGGTCTCCCCTTACACCCCTCAACATATTTCTGTAAATTGGCACCTTTAGGATTCTGTGTGTAGATTTCAGACGCATTTTCCAGGTTACTTTCCTTTGAATTGTTCTTTTAAGTGCACTTTATGCACAGAAAAGGCTATTCGGGACTGGACCTACAGTTTAAAGTGGAATCCGAACCACTGTGCCACGTGGCTCCACCGGGTATCGGACCCGTGACCCCTTGATTACAAGGCGACGACATTACCGCGACTACACCATCGGAAAGGCCCAGATAGATTACTTTCTTTTCTTCCTATTCTATACTCAACGTTCTTTGTAGATTTGCATTTTACAATTCTTACTATATTTTACAATAAATTATCAGATGTTTGCATTCACACCGTGAAAAAAATTGTATGGTCAATACAATTGCTATATCTGTTGTTGAGATTAACGAGAATAGAGAAGCTGGTACAGGTCTTGCTTCTTTGCCAAACTTTACAAAATGTCTCTTTTTTGGGTTTCATAAATTGGACGTTCACATATTAAATGCTGAGCGTCCTCCTTTTCTATCATACATTAGCACATGGTGAATCAATTAATTTAATTATATGTACATTGTACAGTGTTTCAAAATTCGCACAATCCAAGCTTTGAAAATTTATATCATGATAACCGTAAGATACATTTTCCTTACTAACAAAATTTCGACCTGCTAGTGTTGCCAGCTAAAGTGCCTATGCTTCTAAAATGGCACTTTTCACTTAACCCATATAACCGCCAGTCATGAATCCATCAAATGCTGCACATGACCAACATTGGTCGCAAATGACAGATCGACATGGCATCAGTCATCAGATGTCTAATTATGACCACTCGATAATTTCTTATGTACTTTTTTACACCAAAAAGTGGCATTCTGGAAACTTTTTAACGCTTCCTTCGGCAAGTTTTTTATTTATGTAATTTTCTGTATAGAGTAAACTGATACTGTTAAGTACTGAAAAATATCTCCATGCATTAGGATTTATAATGCAGAAAACCCGGTGTAAATATTTCTTACGGTTTTCATGACATAAATTTTCACAGTTTGGGTTGCGCGACTTTTGATACACTCTGTAGTTTGATCCTATTTTAGCCTGAGTTTCATCTCAGGATTAAAATTATAAATATCCTTGGCGTATCCCGCACCGTGTCCGTGCGATCTAAGGCGCAAGCTTTGGGCTCCGGCTACGGGACACGCGCAAGTTCGAGTCTCCTGGGAGAAGCATAACAACTTTTATCTTGAGATTTCGGCCTGTGTATGGGACCGGTGGCCATCCTGAGGAAATTGGGGAGCTGCGAATGAGTAGCGTAACACGGCCATGGAAACCTACATCAACAACTGGGGTTTCGTCGTGCTGACCACACGTCACTTCGTAACTGGTTGGATGATCTTCCACCTCGGGTGAGTCAGCGAGTAGAATCAGGTGGGAGTGAGGCCGGTAGTCGGTAGGTACGCCCGGGCCCTCAATGTGTTGTTGCGTCAAGGGTTATTAAATGTATGGAACTACGGTAACCTAATGTGTAAATTGAATACTTTTCTCATATCCTCCCATAACTGAGCACCAGTGACGGCAATTGTGTCCCAAAACTGGGGGGCAAGGACAGTTTGCTTTCCATTAGTAGATAAGGTTTAGCATAGTGCGGGGGCAAAAGTGGCAAAAAGTGGGGGCATAACTGCCCCCACGCCCCCTAATCGCCGCCACTGTTGAGCACTGTGTATTGTGTCATTTCGGTAATTCAGTAATTTTGATTTTATTTTCTCAGTTTTAGCATCTCTGCTGATAGTTCCTTCTCCATTCGTATTTTTCTTGTTGTTTTTTTTCCCATTTACTTGTTTGTTCTCTATCTCCCTTTCTTTCTTTCTATCTTCTTTCGTTTCTATATTCATCTTTCTTTATCCATTCTATCTCACTCTTTGTGTTTCGTTTTTTACTTCTTGCCCTTACCATTTTCTCTCTATTTATCTGTCTCTTCTTTATTTAGCGTTCTCTTCCTTTCACGGTCTCTCTCTATCACGTTTCTTTATTTCTCCCTTTGCGTCTTTTTGTTTTCTCGTTTCTTTATTTCTCTCACTTCCCCAGTCCCTGTCATTCTTTTCTTTTATCACATGTCTTACGTGTGTCCCTTATCTTGCCTTTCTCTCGATCTTTGTCTGCCTGACATTTATTTTCATCTCTTTCGTTCTCTACAGCTTCCCAATACCTCTTCCATTCTCCCTATCTAAAACAAAAATGTTCCTTGTGATGACGCATAAACACCTTACCTTGGAAAATGTTATCTATGCACCCACGTACGCATTGCAGTATATAGAACATGTTGAGATAAAATTGCAAATAAAAAGAGCATAGTTTGTGGAGAGTACAGTAAGGCAGAGACAAAACAAAGCGCACTATCACCTACAAAAATTAATTTATATTCACCATAGACTTTGCCGAAGCGATCCTGAATGCAGTGAAATGAGATTACATACAGCATATTGCTTTTCATCAGGGATAGAAAATCTCCACCCTATCTGCTAGCAAGAGAATGGCCATTTGAATTTAACACTTGACAACAATACACTCCACACCCATTGGGCAACTGAAGTAATGGCGGCGCATTCCTCTCGGAGATTTATCGGTCGATGATTGGCTTCGAGTATGAAGAATTGATCCTCGACCTTGAACCTTTGGAACCCCGCGTATGTCATTTACGATCCTGACAGCCAGAAATGAAACACCCGTGCCAAACGAAGCGGGATGGTAGAAATATTGGTTTCGTTTAAGAACAGTGACCAGAGGTTGTTGTGGTGGACTGTGGTCAGCAGGCGTGGTTGATTACTGCAAAAGGAATTTAAAAAGAAGTAAAGTAATCCTCCCTTTATGCCACGAAGGCACATAGGAGTGTGGAGGAGCCATAGTGATGTGAGCAACATCACGCTCCAGCCTCAAGGGTCTCCTGAAAGGCTGGGTGAGTCCGAGAGCCTCTTATGCAGGAACGGTTAGAAACAAATTTCCGCCTGGGATCATCCACTTATGGAATCGAACCCAGGTCTCAAAAATTGGAGTCATTGATCTCCCAACTGATCCCATTGAAATGTCCAAAACAGTGAAAAATATTAAAAATCTGGCCTCCACGGTGGCGTAGTGGTAACGTAATTGCCTTGTAATCAACGGGTCCCGGGTTCGATATCCGGTGGAGGCATTCGTCACAGTGGTTCAGATCCACTTTAAACTGTATATCCAGTCCCGATTAGCCTTCTGTGCATAAAGTGAACTTAAAACAAACAACAAATCAAAGAAACAGCCAAAAAAAACCATTTTTTTAAATAATGCAAGGTACCTACTCTTGTTCAAAGAAGAGCATCCGCTCAGAGAGAGAAATCGTCGGTAGCAATAGGGAAGGTCATTACTAAGACTCGGAAGTTAATAATAATTTTTACTCTTAAAATGAAAGCTTGATTTTATTTCTTGCATGAATTACAAGAGTAGTTGAATAATTCGATAAAACCCGTTGTTTGGTGGTTTAAACTACCAAAGTAAAGGGGAAAGCAATTAAATAAATGCTAGTGTAGTTTTCCTTTATTTCAAGGTTACATAAAATTCACAGCAAGGTTTTTCTCAACTGTTTTGAGATTGGTCCTCGCGCAATACAGTAGTCGGTCAGCACGTGAAAATATAGTTCCCTTTCGCGTTCATCAGATTATTTTTTTTTTAATGTTGTGAAAAATTTTAATTTAAAACCACAGATTTCAGCGATAATAGCGGCCGACAAGGGAACTTCAAAATAGGTTTCGCCCAAAGTATTTTAAGTGTGCTGGAGGAAAAATAAATTTACCACAAATAATTATTTAATCCATTGCAACACTAACGGCAATTCGGTGTCAAAACTGGGGGAGGGGACAATGTCTCTACGCCCCCCTAATCGTCGCTACTAATTGCCAAAGATTTCAGTTGAAAATAACGTTTGTGCTTTTGCATTCACCATATTTTCGAATAATGACGTACGTGCTCAAAACAAAGACCATATTAGGAAAATAAATGCGAAGCCTAAGTTATGCTAGCATATTCATTAAAAATTCACGAAACAACAGAAAAGTAGCAGAAGGAAACTTCTGAAAATGGGGGAAAAATGCAACAAAATGGCAACAAATATTGAAATATTTCCAAAGAGCAGGAAATGGACCGAAAATGCAACAAAATGCAAAATTAAGACAGTGTTCTCTGGTTCTAACGGAAGGGAAGCAGATGAGGTTTAGCATTGTCTTCGAAGCCCAGAAAACAAAATGATTTGTCACCAAATTCCGAGCCCTAGTCATCACAGTGTGATTTTGTAACAACGGGCCTTCCCGGTGGCGTAATGGTAATGCTGTCACTCTATAATCAAAGGATCTCGGTGGAAGCACATAGTGCCCATTTTAAATTGTAGATCGGGTCAGATTAACCAATCTGAGTATAAAGTGGAACAAACTTCCTCGTTGCTATAAACACACACATAACCAAAGATGAGAACAGATAAGACATTTACAACTAGAGACGAAAACGAGACAAGTATTTACAATTAGGGATGAGAACGTGACAGGCATTTACAACTAGAGATGAGTACACGACTGCATTTACAACTAGAGAGGAGAATTAGAAGTATTTACAATATAGATGAGAACGAGGCAGGCATGTACAGTCACCGGAAATAAAAAATGGGGCACCTAGATCCTGAAATACTCACTTCTCTGCAAGGCGTTATGTGTGTTGCCTAACTCTACGGCGATAAGTGGATTTTAATAGCAAATTTCCGATGGCAACTTCTGCCACCGCCATAGAGTTATGCAACACACAGAGAAGTGAGTATTTCAGGATCTAGGTGACTGATTATTATTTCCGGTGACTGTACAACTAGAGGTGACAACGAATTAGGCATTTGTAATTATAGAGATGAGAACGGTACAGGCATTTACAAATAGATATGAGAAAAAAGCAGTCATTTGCAACCAGAAATGAGAACATGTCAGGAATTTACAGTCAAGGAGATGAGAACAAAACAGGCATTACAATAAAAGATAAGAATTAGACAAGACATTTACAACTAGACACGAGAACAAGACAAGTATGTACGTTCAGTAGACGAGACGAGACCGTGCCAAGTCTCGTTTCGTTTCTTTAGCATTCTTGCTTGCAATAATGATAAAAATAATGGAATAATCCTTACATTTTGCTTCTCCTTCATTACAAACAGTAATGTTATTGTTTTCGATGCTCCCGGAGATATGAAACTGATTAGATATGTTATATTTTGTAGCAAAAATAATAATATAAATATCCTAATAAACATTTTTATGCTCTTCTCTTTCAACATATTAGAAGGCATAGAATCTGTGTTCCTCCTACCCCCCGCACTCTCCTCCCCCCTCTAATCAAATATCTGATGAATGACAGCGCCCTTGGTCTTATAATTAGAGCGAAATGACTGCCAATGTCAGCTCGATCGAATTCCATCTAATTGCCACCAACGGAGATGGAATTGGATCACGAATTTTCAATTCCGATTAACCAACCAGCGGGATGAATCACTATAGAAATTCTATTAACGCCAGCGCACCATTTGAAACGATTAGCAATTCAATCGGACAAGTTTCAAATGTTTATTCCTCCCCCTCCCCTTTGCTATACATCGATAAGTCGAATTCGCTTCGTCCGCTCTGCTGATCGAACGTCACTTTCGACGAAAAGTGCTAGTATCAAATAAGCTTGTTTTTTCGAAAAATTGAGATTTCGCAAGAATTGGTTTCGATTTGGGTTTTCAGTTGCAATAGTTTATTGTTTTCGGTGTTTCTGTTTTCGAAATTTTACCCGCCTTAACTTTTCGAAGGATTGGTTTTCATGCAAATCGAAAATATAAAGTGGAAAGTTGCCTGGTGTTGCACACTGGAGCTACGTATAAAGTCTAAAAAAAGAAAAAAGCAGACACAAGAGAGAGAGAGAGAGAGAGAGAGAGAGAGAGAGAGAGATAGAGATAAAAAACTTTGAGGTACGAAAGGAGATAGAGATATTTAGACACGTTGAAACAGAAGGGAAGTAAGGAGACAACGAGAAAGTAGAAAAAGATGGATAAATGTTGAGAAGAATATACGTAGAAGGGGAGAGAGATGAAAAGGAAAAGAGAGAGGAAATCAATACACAGAAAGAAAAAATAAAGACAAAGCAAGTAAAAAAAATGTAGTTTTTTAAGTCCACTTTATGCACAGAGAGACAAATCGGGGTCGGACGTACAGTTTAAAGTGGGATCCGAATCACTATGTTTCTCCACCGGGTATCGAATTCGAGACCATCAATAAGAAAAATGAGGGTGAGGAATGAAATAGAGAGAGAAAGATTGATTGATTGATTTGGTATTTTAAGTCCACTTTGTGCACAGTAAGGCTAATCGGGACTGAACCTACAGTTTAAAGTGGAATCCGAAACACTATGTGCCTCCACCGGGTATCGAACCCGGGACCCCTTGATTACAAGGCGACGACGTGAGTGAGAAATAGTTAAATGAAATAGAGGGAGACAGAGAGAGATAAATTGAGGATGATAGACGAGAAAAATAGAGTGAGAGAGAAAGTAATTTCGACAATCGAACATGTCGATACATCCATTCTTCACACAGAACCCAAAACATGTCAATTGACATGTTTTCATTCCAATAACACATTGACGTGCATAAGCTGCAAATGATGCACTTTTTGGTGTGTCGCAATATATACAGAAATGCATAAAATGATACTTTTATTAGATTCTGTTCCGTGTGATGCACTAGAAATGCATCAATTGGGAGGATCACACAAGATAACAAAATTACATTTTTAATCAATTGAGAAAGTTAAATTTGATACCGGGACAAAAAAAAAATATTCTGGTATTTTCCCAAAAATTTGGGGTTGTATGAGTTAGAAACGTAAGCTTGTCTCACAGCTTGCCACATCAGATGCCCCTAGAATATCAGCGCATCCCACCCTCCACCCAGTACCGGTGACCCCCTCCGTCCCCCATGAGCTTTCAGATCAATCAATAACAGTCCCCATGGCCACGATTCGGAGCACGTGAAATGGGGGAGATATGTGCATTTGGGGGGTGGTAATTGACTCGTGGTAATGCAGGAAGATACCAATATGCAGTGCGGTAACCAGCTCCCTGCCTCCAATTACTTTCGTGTGACATGTTTATGGGGACAGCAGCGGCCAATCAAATTGTCGTAAACAGCAACAATGGAGGAAATGAATGGCGGTTATTTTCACTTCGCTTTGTTGATTGCGTGAGACCTGTAATATGGCTAAATTAGTGGGTACGCGCGATCCGTGATTACTTGGGGCAATTGCTTGAATGTCATTTTCGTGGCAGGAACTCATACACAGACTATACACAAAACTGTGCACATGTCAAATGCATGCTAGGATATGTCTTCATTTTCTGTATTATATAACACTATAGATCTATTCCAGTCTTACGGCGGGCGCTCTATATGCTGGTAATGGAAGTGGGGAGCGGGGAAGCGACCAATCCAGCGCGATAAGAAACGCAGCCGCCTGTAGAACGAGGTGCACGTAGTAGTTCCTCCCCTCCACGACATAACTCTCGGCGACGCTGCTGTTGTCTGGTTAGTCTGCTGCGTATTCCCCGATCCCCAC
Source organism: Lepisma saccharinum (assembly GCF_977018435.1). Classification (NCBI taxonomy): domain Eukaryota; kingdom Metazoa; phylum Arthropoda; class Insecta; order Zygentoma; family Lepismatidae; genus Lepisma; species Lepisma saccharinum. Next base: position 193,815 of record NW_028143180.1, read on the forward strand.
TTCCCTTGTCAGCATATAGAGCGCCTGCCGTAAGAGTAGAAAATACCTATAGTGGTCCAGACATGAACGCTCTGAACACCTGAAAGTTAGGCAATCTACTTTCAGCATGAGCGATACCGGTGGTATAGGATAAAACTTCCGAAAAATAACATAGCAATTTAGCAGGAGACTAAAGTTGCCGCAAAGTAATTAATTAGAAACTAGATCATAGAAGATGGAAATGAAAACTAAAACCGAGATAAATAATGAAGATATGAGGACTACAGAGATTAGAAAAAGGTTAAAAAGAATCTAAGGAAAAAGAGAGATCTCACATAATATGTAAATGGAAAGACAGAGAAAGAGAAAGATGTCAAACTTTGTAAAAGAGAAAGACAGAGAGAGGGAGAGAGAGAGAAAGAGATGGTGAAATTGTTGAAATAGTATGTAGTCGTCGTTCTAAAATTACTGAAATATTTTCGAAACAGTTTTATGAGGTTAGAACACATGGTATGTGTTGAAATGTGCGCTGATCACATATATTAGTGTAGGTTTCTAAAAATACGCAAATGTAATAACAATTGTACATTCTGGTGGGATATGAACCGAGCCAACACAAGTCTCGGTCTCGAATTTCAGACGATGTAACGACACGAAAACGAGACCAGAGCACTCGAGACTTGCCACGAGACGAGACTGAGATGTAGTGTACAACACTCTCGCCCTTTTTCGAGACTTGACAGGCATGTCAAACGGATGAGTTCTTACAGATAAGTCATGTACTTCTCTGCAAACTAGTCAATTCATTAATACGTACCAATGTGAGACTGTGCTGCGTGATTATTTTTATGCAGGGTAAAAATTGCCTATTTTGAGACAACAACGAGCGTCTCGCTTTATATAGCGCTTTGCGTTGATCACTGTGCCACAGAAGTCAGCTCAAGATCTGCGTCATTATACAATCTCAGATAAATGGATGAAATGAGCGACAATGGATAGCAAGAAGGGTGACAATGGGTGGGTATAACGAAGGAATTATATAGTTTGGCGCTCGGGTGGATTTGGGAAGTTGGAGTAGGAGCATTGGGGTCATACGTGGCAGACTGGAGACCTTACGAAACAGAAAATTTGGCGCAACGTAGCGAAAAAATATCTTCAACATCAACGATTATTGTAAGAACTGGTAACGATTCACTATGTAGACTTAAGGCACAAAAAAGGCCTTTCTAACAAACGGCCCCCATCCACAGCCCAGAACGGTTATTTTGACAAAATCCTGTTTTCCTTCTGGCTGCTTCTGGGAGCAGGAATTCTAAGGTTGCCGCTTGTTGCCGAAACAGGGGGCAGCGGTAGGTCTAATTAGCAGTTTGGCAGCAAGTTTCTTCGTATGTATAGGCGGAAACAGCGGGTGACTGCCACAAAGGCTTTCTCCCGCCGGCTCTTACCGTGGCGGTCTAATCAGGATTGGCCTGGTTCAGATTGGGGGATTGGAACAATTCAAACTTAAATGGGAGGACGGAATGTCCGTTATGCGTTGACAAAGAGACGAAATTTCACATCCCCCTCCAGTGGAAATAAACAGAGGAAGTAAACAAAAATGTATTGCGGAAATGAATGTATTTAATATGGAGAGTACGAGTAGTGAAAATCGTTGCGAGGGAGGAGAGACCGGGGGTAGGGGGTACGCATAAAACGAACCTGGGAACTTTCTTACATAATTTCTGGACAAACAGTACAAATAACTTCTAGGAATAGCTAGCTAGGCTATAATAGCGCCGCCATAAGAACCGGCCTCCATTTACAGCTCAGAACTGATAATTTGACAAAATCCTGTTTTTCTGCTGGCTGCATTGGGAAGGAGGAATTCTAATGTTGCCTCTTCTTGCCCAAAGAGGTGCAGCTGTAGGAGTAATTGGTTGTTTGACCGCGAGCTCCTTCGTAGGTAAACGCGGCAACAGGGGTCACTGCCATAAGGACGTTCCCCGCGCTGGGATCTAGCGCGGTCTCACTATAGTGGTGATAGTAAAAGTGTAGTGAAAGTGAGGAAAGCAACATTTGGTAGTTGCTTTGATTTAATTTAATTTAGCGTCGCTTTTCTGCGACTTTTGGTTAATCTAGGCTATGAGGATGAGTGATGATATGATGAAATTGATTAGGAACGGTCAAAAAGAACACCCATGCCCTGGAGGGATTCAAACCCGGGACCCCTGGTGTCATGGCGCGCTGTTCTAACCACTCCGTCACGGAGATCGTCTATTTGCTAGTTGCAAACGCGTAATAAACGAAAAAGGGTATGTAGAAAAATGCACAATTTTTGTTTGGAAGATATATTCAGCTGTAAATGTACATATTTCAAATATTTTTTTTTTCAGCAGAAGTGTTACGGTGTAGGTTTTTAGAATTTGATCGAGCGTTCAGCTCTTTAAATTCTGCAGTCCAAGGGTACCTTGCCTCAAAGCTGCCCTGCAGAAGTCTGTGGACTGGTCTACCTGACTGGCTGAGCGGGTGTGGGCGAGCCGGATGCAGAGGTCGAGAAGGGGCGGAGACAAGTGTGAGGTGGAGCCAAGCCAGGTCGACCCCCGACACCCGGGAATGGACGGGTTGAGCCCGGGACGTCAGCCTCCGACCAATCGGAACGTCTCAGATGCTGCGGTAACCATGGCAACGAGGAGGTAGAGACGAGAAGACGTGACCTGCGGAGCACGGGAGAAGCGGTAGCGAGAGGGTTGAAGGTGTGCGAGTGGAAGGAGGTGAGGGGGTGAGAAGTGGAGGAAGAGAAGAGAGCTGCGCTGAAAGAAGAGGAGAAAGGTAATACATATAAAAGAAGATATTGCCTAGCTTCTTCTTCGCTACTTTCCTCCAATAACAGTCCGCTCCTAAAAGGATCGTCTTGGAGATGCTCGTAACTAGCACAAAGCGGCGTCAATATTGAAGGAGATTACTTGCGGATGTGCTGCTATCCACCAGGCTCTCCTATGCAGACGACACAATAGTAGTCTTCAGCGAGCACTTTCTGTTTCGTCATAATACTCATCTTTGGAAGTGGAGGCTGTCAACCCGCAGCGAAAAAAGAACATATTATATCATCATACAAGGAATCTTATTCTTCGTTGTTTACCGTTGTGTTAATCGGAATGATGGGGATGAATGCTGATTAGATGATGATTGATGAAGGGAAACTTACAAAGGATCTCATGCAACGCCAGGACTCGAACTCGGCACCTCCTACGGCCCATGTTAATCTCGTGCGTTTAATATAAGCTTGCCGCATTAAAAAAAAATAGCACCGAATGGCATGCTATTTTCAGTATAACGATATTCATCATCTATACTAGCGCCACCGTAAGAACCGGCCCTCATTCAACGGTTATTTTAACAAAATCCTGTTTCCCTTCTGGCAGCTTCGGGAAGGAGGGATTCTAATGTTGCCGCTTGTTGCCCCAAGAGGGGGCAGCGGTAGGTCTAATTGGCGGTTTGACAGCAAGTTCCTTCGTATGTTAACGCGACAACAGCGGGTCACTGCCATAGGCATTCTCGCGCCGGGATTTAGCGTGGTCGCACTCTAAATAACACAGAGACAAGTGCAAGCTGAACATTAGATTGGAAAATAGGATGAAACATAGTCTATGTTGCAGATCCCATTTCGTTTTTTATTCAAAATAACGATCCAGAATTTTAGACCGGGCGCATTATCTCAAGTTGAGTATTCGCCCGAACAGAATGTAATATAAATGATACATAAAATTAATATAAAACTTCACTTGTCGAATTATCGACCTTGACTAATCGAATATTATTGCTTGGTAGACAAACAGTAGCCTCAGTATCTATTCACATGTACTCATATGGAACTAAATTTCAGAAGTCTTACCTAACCAATGCGAACAAAGAGTGCGGACTTAAGGTATCGGTTGAAATCCTGAGAACAAACAAAGAACTGACCTGATGTTTCTGCTGAACAAACGTAAACAAAGAAAGAATTGACCTGTTGTTTCCGCTGAACAAACGTAAACAAAGAAACAATTGACCTGATATTTCCACAGAACCGACGTAACCAAAGAAACAATTGACCTGATATTTCCACAGAACCGACGTAAACAAAGAAACAATTGACCTGATATTTCCACAGAACCGACGTAAACAAATAAACAATTGACCTGATATTTCCACAGAACCGACGTAAACAAAGAAACAATTGACCTGATATTTCTACAGAACCGACGTAAACAAAGAAACAATGGACCTCGTGTTGCTACTGAACAAACGCAAACAAAGAAAGAATGGACCTGGCGCTTCGGATTACACTTCTTGTACACATGGCCGTCGGCAGGAGGGGTCCAACCGTCGGTCGATCCTCCCTGGAAATTTTCATCTACTTTTTTTTTCAATTTATGGCAATTTATAAACGAAGCCCTTTACTTCGCCTCATTTTGCGTAACTGTTTAAAACTGGTCTTGAGATATTTAATTTGGTACGAAACTTTCATAATTTGCAACACTGAAACTGTTAATTTGTAACTTTCACACGTTCCGAAGCTTCTCATACTACTGCGTTTGCTGCTGCTGTTGCTGCTACTGCTACTAATGTTAGAAGTAACTATTATGTAAACTTGGTTGAAGCAAGTACTATATTTTTCATATAATAAACTTATTGGATGCTAAAATATACAAAACTATACTGCTACTGCTACTACTACTACTGCTACCATTAGCAGTAATAATATAATAATAATAATAACATAATTTAAAATATCGATAATGCAATAATTTTAAACATGAAGGGGAGGGGGTGTCCTCGAGATCTCCTAGAAATATTTCTGGCGACGCCCATGCTTGTGAACTATTGAGGAAGACCCTGATATGTGTGTTTTCCCACAGGCGAAACATGTCCATTTCTTCTTTGCGCAATTTCATCCAAAAACATCGGGTCTATCTTCTGAAAATATTCTTGGTACGGAACGCAGCTCACTGGAAATAGACTAGCCAGCCGCAGTTTCAGCAACGTTTCTTTAGCGGGTGGATCAAACGAACATGACCCAGTGTGCAACACTGAATCAATGGTGCAGGTACATGGTAAATATTTACAGAGAAGCACATGAAAAGGGCACGTGTCTCCCCCTGGCAACAAGGTTACGAGTTCCCATCGATCCGCTAGCAAATAGAGATTGTTGGTTTCCGTTTCCAGACCCGTGTTCAGGGATCTCCAATTAGCTTCAGACAGATATTCCATCTCTTTATGGGGGGAGTTATCTATCTAGGGATCTCTAATGGCTATACCCATGAGCATAAAACTTTTGACATTTTTACGTGTTCTAATTTTACTAATAATAGTGTTTTTGTACATTTCAGCACAGGGAAACATGAAGTCCCTTCTTGTGACAAATATTTTGATTCGGAAAAGTGTGGACGTGAAAACTATATTTAATCGAGCGAAATCTGCATGTAGACTTGTATGTTACGACATGTTGCAGCGTGTCTCAAAACCTTACGGAGATCACTGAAAATTGGCTCACGAGCCACAGTTTCAGTAATGACCCAGTGTGCAACACTGAATTCGAAACCTCGTGGCGGAGTGGTTAGCACATCGCGCTACGACGCCAGGGGTGCCGGGTTCGAATCCTGGCCTGGGCATGGATGTTTGTGAGTGTTCATTCATAAATTTCATCATATCATCACTCATCCCCATCTTAGCAAATTAGCCAAGTGGCACAAGAAGCGAAGTAAAATAAAGCAAATCAATCAGTCAATCAAAACCTATTTGAAACTCTATCTAAATTAAAATGTTTGTGAGTAATATTAACAAATAAAATATATATCGAAGAGAAAACCAAAAGCAGATTTCATTCGCGTGATGCATGTTACTTTTCTATGCATAAACGTTCTCCTCTCGTCTGATACCAAAGAATCTAATTAAAATATATAACACAGTAATTATACTGGTACTTAAGTGTGGATGTGAAACATAAGACTCTGAAAATAAAATCTTACATATCTAGACCTGAAGGACACAAAGGGTGAGTGGAGAAGGTTACATAATACTGAACCGCATAATCTATATTCATCCCCCTAATATTATTAGAATAATTAATAAATCACGAAGAGTTCGGTGGGCAGGTAATGTAGCACGTATGGGAGAGGATAGACAAGTTGATACGGTTTTTGTTGGGTAACCTAATGGCAAGAGTCCTGTAAGAAGGGCAAGATGAAGATGGAATTACAATACTAAGATGGACCTGAAGGGTATAAGTAAAGATGGCCAAAGGTGGGTTCATATTGCCCAGAATAAGCCTTCAAGTTTAGGAATGACACAGAGCTAGTATTTTATTTACCGTCAATTGTCCGTATGTGAAAAACATCTTCAACACTTCTGAAGGACTATTCAGAAACTCCTTTTAGTCATCCTTGAATACGTTATATATGTTCAAATTCAAATATATGTTTAAAGTGTCCAAATCAGTGGCATTGGCAAATAATGTTGTTTGGGCTCAAGGGTTGACAAAAAGCAAAAGAAACAAATACCATAAACACGAGACAATAGAAGATCAAACGTAATAACCACCAAATACCAAGGAATATCTGAGGAAAAGAAGATAAAAAAAGAGACAAAAGAAGATCAAACGTAACAACCACCAAGGAATATCGTATGGAACAGAAGAGCAAACGAAACAACCGCCAAGGAATAAGCACCATATTAAACAAGAACAAACGGAACAAATAAGGACGAAACAGAAGAACACCAAGCCTATCACCCAACAAGGAATAACCGCGGAACAGAAAAACACATAGGAATATCAACTATAAAAGATAGAGGAGCAAATTGGGTAAATACCAAGGAAAAAGCACAACAAACAGAAGGACAAACGTAGCAACCGCCAAAATAGTACCAGAACAGAGGAACAAACGAATCAACCACCAAGGAATAAGAATGAAAGAACAGAAGAGAAAACTACACAATCACCATCACCAAGGAAAAATTACAAATCGAAAGAAGAACAAATGTGAAAACTACCAAGGAAAAGACGCGAAACAGAAGAAAAGAAATGCAAGAGAAGAGCAAACGAAACAAAGACTAAGGAATAAACAGAAGACGAGGCAATCGCAAAACACAAACACTAAGGAATAAGCACGAGACAGAAGAACAACAAACGTAACACCCACAAGGGAATAGCCGCAGAAGAGAAAAAAAAGCACACGAAACAATCATCAAGGAATAACTACGCAAAGAAATAAGAACAAACTAGGCCAATACCGAGGAAAGCACGAAACAGATGAACAAACGAACGTAGCAACCATCAACATAGCATCAGAACAGACTAAGAAGAGACGAGAAAACCAACAAGGAATAAACACGAAAGAACAAAAGAGAAAACGACACAATCATCAAGTAATAAGCACAAAACGATATAAGAGCATGTAAAAACTACCAAATAAGCGTGAAACAGAAGAGAAACGGAACAAAGTAAAAAAATAACCACATAGTGAAAAATCTAAAAGAACAACCTCAAGGAATAATCACGAAGGGCAAACGAAACAACCGTGAAAGTACAATATAAGCGCGAACAGATTAAAAGCGAAACAGAGTATCCTGTCTGCCCCTTCCACCCAACAACCATTCTAGACCACCTCTCCCCCTCCCCACTCTTACCTGAATCTGCGCTAATCTCCGAACCCATTCCCTACCCCCACCTCCCCCATTGTCAGCCTCGTCTAGTCCATTTGAGGTCTCATTAGGGTGGCCGTATGGGGTAGCTTGGCATTTGGCATTTTAATGAGCTTAACACAAAGGTTCTGATCCGCCGGTCTCTTCCCTTTGTCCAGGTAACTGCGTCCACAAAGGGGGGCTTTGTAAACGGTGTACGCGCATAACCCAGCTCGTTTGTTGCTGGTAACAGGCCACGGACGGAGCATTTGTCATCTCCAGGAGGAGATTGAAGGATGCTGAGCGAGCAGTGGTGCCAGTCCCGGAAATTCCCTCGTCCAGGGCGAATTTTTCCCTTTTGCATCAAAAATCCCAGGAGAGATTTTATTTTATAATGAAAATTATGAAAGAGGAAAAACTCATGAAGAAGAGACAAAAATTTCGTTTCTATTGCACAAAAATCACGTCATGGAAGGAAACATTTACATTTCACCAATAAAAATCCGAGAAATGAGCGATTTCATCGCTGAAAATTCACTCAAATACGACAAATTTCCCGCTAAATCACTCACGACTGAAAATTACCTAAGGCAAATTTTCCCGTTTCAGCAACTGAAATTTTATCCCTCTCATGAAATAAAAATCCCTTCCAAGAAGACAAAATATCCCATCGTTAGTGATGGTTTACGGGTAAAGATTAAAAATTCCCATTTCTTGAAAAATATCAAGGGAACAACACTTCTACAAACGTATTATGTATTGCAAACTTCAACCAAGAAGACGGTTCAAAGGGTAAGAAACATTGGAAGTAACATCATCTCTCACTCACGGGGGATGGGGAAAACAGGCGGTTGCTATGGAGAAAGTCATGGCGCGATTCTGCTGTTGCCAGATGTTGGAAGGAAAGGATGATAAGTGGATATTTGTACAGGAACTTGTGCTTGTTCCTGACCACGACATTCATGGGGAAAAAGCAGGAGGCAAGACAGGTTCATTCCCTTTGACCGTTTAATTTACCAGTGAAGGGTATTTAAAATAGCTCTTACGACGAATTCATATCAGTGTTGCCACAATCGAAGACCGTAATTTCCCATTTACACTTGCAAAATTTCTCTTTGTGCATATTTCTTCCCTTCATTAAATAATTAAGGTCTGCTATGACAAATTTCGTCTCATGACCTATTATTAGAGACGTGAAATGTTCGTTTTAACGATAACACCGAAAAGGTGAGAAAAGTAGCAGCCGATGAGATGAAATAGTTTTCTAAACGAAAGAAATTTGGTCATATCTCACAAAGGTAAGCCTTATATTTATTTGTTTTCTGTCATTAAGACTATAGTCTTAATTTTCCCTAACTAAAGCAATGTAAAATTCTTAAGCATAGATAAGGAACAATAAAAAGGCATGTAAAAATAACACCGATTTTAAATTGAGGACTAAAAGTGGTAAACGTTGTAAGTGCCACGTAGAAATCGCATCGTTCCGCACATCAGCCCGTAAGAACGTACACACTAGTGTCCTCTTTACACACCCTTTGAACTACTTAGAGGGCTACCAGCCACATTTCACGTTTAGCACATTATAAAGCATGGCACATTTCACAGTTTAACGTGGAAAACGGTGTTTGAATTATTGTGGCAATTACAGCGTTTACCAATTCTAGTCTTCAATTAATAACCGCGATATTTACTCTAAATCGCTAAAAATAACACTGAATTGAAATGAAAAATAACATCGAAATTTAGGGGAAAATAAAACGAAAAATTCACGTCCCTACCCATTATCATCCTTCTTGTTATTAGTTTACCCACAGAAAATATCAATTCACAGAAATGCTTGGAGTGATTGAATGATAAACAGAAAATGAACTTTTGATATCAAATTTAGGAAAATATGAAATACGAAAAGAAGCATTTGCCATGAGGTTTTATTGTGTGTTGTTATAACTTTAAAAAGTGGAATAAATGGAAGGCATTGATTGTTCCCAAGCCACTAAAAAAAGGAAAACGTATTTCGCACTTGAATATAATATATCTCTCACCCATCACATTAATTACTACTTTTCGCTAGCTACATACTTCTGAGACGTATGTTAGTGACATCGTGTCGTCATCTAAATGAGCAGTGGCCTGAGTAATAAACATGGCATCGACTTGTAATATATATACACACACAGTACAATATCCAGACATATAGCTAAGAAAACATTTTCCCATTTAAATGTCAATATTCTGTCATGTTTAAATGCATACTGGTATTTGTAAGGGGGATGAAAGGGGATCATCCCCTCTGATTGCATTTTTGCAGTCTCTACGAGCATTGTACATGAAATATTGTCTTATGATTTGTCGAAATGTGTACCGAATCATATGATATGCAGCTCCACGCTGGGAGAAACTGGGCACCGTCAACGCCATCGGTGTTTCAAAGGCAAGAGATCCCGTTGCAGTAGCACTGCAACTGGCAGAGACAATTCCACACAGATTTTTGTCTCATTCATTTGACTTATTTTACTTCGCACTTATGGCATTTCTGAATAATAGCGAAGATAATGGAAGAGTGATGATATGGAATTGAAGAAGACACACTAACAAAGAACATCCATGCCCGGCCAGGATTCGAACCAGAGACCGATTCCACACAGATAAAAAAAACAACGGGAAAAATAGGCGAGACAAGGGCTGGTTCGGTAGCCAAGCTGGTAGAACAATGGCATGGTATGCCAGAGACTCGGGTTCGAGTCCCGATGGAGCCTGTATTTTCAAAACATTTCTTCGTACATAAAATGTCCCTGTTCTTTAAAAGAAGTTACCAAAATTTCCCCACACGGAATATATTTAAAATATGCTAAATAATAGTTACAAATTGCAGCTGTACACCCTATGTATATCAAAAAAACTATTTCCTTAAAGTTTTATTACATTATGTTTAATATACAGCGGGCGTTAATACTTTTAAAACAGACACTGTAATTTTTACGGTGTTAGTTTAGCAGCTGAAATTGACGGATATTGGAATCACGGGGTACCATTTCTGTATTATACAGCAAGATAAATGAGAAGGTATTCCACAGTCGCGAACCATTGTTGCGATGTTTTCATTGTAATTGCTCATCACGGAACAAAATTACAAGCATTGTTAATCCAAATTGCATTCTTTAACCTTGGGCCTCCTCCAACGAATCCTTTGGTAACGTAAACCTAGATTTTGGGGGAGGGGGAGCGATAAGATTGCCCCCTTCCCCATATCCTCTCCCTCTCGCAGCTTTTAACAAAACTAGCATAATGAAGATTAATCTCTGCCGGAGGTTGTCTTGTCCCATCAGCCCCCGCGCGGGAATCAACACAATGGCTGACTGCGAAGGCCCATGTCACCTGACAGTCTGCCCGCCGCGGATTCATTTATCAACAGAATGGCCCTCCTCCTCCCTTGGTGGCATCAAAGGGCTCCTCCTAGCCCTTTAGGAGCACGGGAAATACCTTTGCGAACCCTCAATACATCAAGTAACCGTGTATTGTTGTTAAGTTGCAACTAGGGTCCGATTATTGCATCGGTGACAATAAACGATTTGGCAGAAAGTTGAAGTACAGGGCAATCGAGCCTAAGCATAAAGTTTAAAGTGGGATCGAAATCCATCTCAACATCGGGAATCGAATCCTGAACCTCTTAATTACAAGGAGAGAGTGTTAAGCATTACGTCACTGTGTGATACATGATATACAGGATGTCCTAAAACAACTTCAACAATGGTTGGGTGCTGGTAGATATAAAGAGAGGTAACTTTTCCATATAACATTACCTCGAAAACGCTTAAACGCACGGCCATGAAAATAGGCGTCTGAATTGCGCTGTTGCCACATATGGGAAAAGCAAATCGAGAGCGGGACAAAAGCCGCTGGTTATCGCGCACTGTGTGGCAACGTCAACCGGGCTAAGTTGCCTAGTTCGAGCGTCGGACCGACCTCTCCGGGGCACTTTCGAGTCCCATTCGACACAGAGCTGGTGATTGTGTGAATTGCAAGTTCGTTACAGGCCCCAGAAATAGAGTCCATATCTACACGTCGGACTGCTCTTAAACCTCCTAAAAAAAACATTCACCACTGCATTTCTCGTGAAATTCTAGCCTGATTTGATATATCACATCTCCCCCTTCCAAATTTAAAATTTTCAGTCGAATTCAATATGGCGGCCACCAATGTGGCGGACGTCCGCTTGGAACACACCAACATGGTTCACTTGTTTCTATCATGACCAATTGTACCAAGCCCATCTCCTTTATATTTTATAGGGGTGTTAAGGGACTTTTGAATCACCCTGTAGAAGTCGTTGCTATACAGAAAGTTTTATCATTGAAAGGTGTGCAACCTGATATATTTGAACGACATTTGTGTAGTCTGTGTGTAAAGGAAGTCCGGCACTTGTATAAGAACGAATTTAAGGTGATCTTATATCCTGCCGAAAATGTGAGCATTTTCCTCGCCAAGCCTGTGTAACCTTGGTTACGATTATCTCGAGAACCAGTCGACAGAAAATTTTCAAATTTCACCTGAGCAATGAGAAAGGATGTTTCTAAAGAACCACTTTTTGATATTTTCATTCACAGCATCAACGTTCCGAAAATTAATTAATTAATTTTGCTCTTGAAATAAAGTATTTTTTCCATTTCTGTTGGCAAGGTAAGCCTGCTGCCAGAACGATACGTAGCGCGAGCTGATTTGCTGCGAGCGAATAAACGTGATAGTTAATTCCCTACGCGAGACTAAGTGCAAAAGAAACGAAAGCAAAAATTTCCCATTGTTGTAACATCCACAACATTTGACTCGCACCATATTGAACTGATAGCACACTGTGGATAGTTACTAGTATAAGTAGTCAATTAGAACTTATTACTGTATTTAAATGCATGTCTGGGAAAAGAGATAAAAGAAACATTTGCATGTTGCTGAGTACCATTTCTTCAAGATTTCTTTCTTGCGGTTGACATTTGGACATGTTTTCAGCAACTGCTCGCTCCCTTCCGTTCCCCTTCAGAAGATGTGGCTCCTGGAGGATAGATTGCGGGGTGCGGCACGTCACACATCGTCGGACACGGTCGCAGGGGGATGTGGGGTGGAAATCAATCTAAGTGTTAAGGTGTGACTAACCCTGTTTTACGACGTCGTAAATGTAAAAAATTCGAGAGAGGGAAGGTTTCTGGATCTCATATCGTATTCGAAAAGCGTCCTTGTTGTTTCCGAGGAGAAGCTATTTCGTACAGGGGCGGACTTCCGTCTCAGAGGAGGAGCGGGGAGGGTTGCTTCAAGCTGGAAATAAAGTGGCTCGTTTTATAACTCTCTTTCCTGGGACTGCATGTATATTACTCTAGGAAGTCAGCAGGCACATGACAAGACAGCAGGGACGTCGCCAGCGGGGGAGCGACAGTGGGCTCTAGCCCAGTGTTCCGCAACCTTTTTTTACTCACGGCACACCACAGACGGGCCTAGACTAAACACGGCACACCAAAATGTCTGTCCCCTCAAAATCATATGAATCTTAATATAATTACGAAATATTACGTCGTTATGTAATCAATTAATATTATTATTATCATCATTGTTGTTATTATTATTATTATTATAAAACATGAATAGACTTATGCATTTATTAAAAATTTATTAACTTCACTGTAGAAAATACACATTTCTAATACGAATTTTAAAGTAAATAACTCTACTCATACCTTCAATGTGATACTTGAGCCTGCTTAGCTGCACACGGACGGCTGATTCGTAGCGGAATCGTTGACAAAGCAAGCCTCATTTCTTCATCGATGGATTTGAGTCTCTCTCTCTTTGATGTTTTAATTGCAGTCAACGTCGAGAAGCCCATTTCACACAAATAAGTAGTTGAAAATGGTAATAACACATTAACTGCCATCTCGGAGATAGCCGGGTATTCGATTCACTGCTTATTGACAACCTAAATGTATCCAAAGGCACTTCGAAAAATTTTAATTTCAATGTTCTGTCTGCTTTCAAATCTGCCAGTTCCTCTTGTGATCGTAAATTTTTCGGAAGATATTTCGAATCCATACTGAATGGATCACGAACCCAGTCAAAATCTTCAACGCTCTCTCCAAAATATTTTTTTTTAGTCTACTGCAAGAGTACTAAATGTTCTTTAATTAAGTCCATCAACACCTTGTTATCGTCAGCAAGGGGCCATACAGTTTGGAACATCTCACACGATCCATTTTCAATTGTCTGTATCCACAAGTTCAACTTATTAATAAATCCTTGAATCTTATCCATACTAGTCAGAATATTTTCGTTTCTACCTTGCATTTTTCTGTTTAGTTCATTCAAGTGTACGAAAATATCGGAAAGATATGCCAACTTAGATACCCATTCATCATCTGCAAATAAATCCGCATATGCAGAGCACAGATGTGATAGAACTGAACTGAAATACTGTAATTGTTGTCTGGCAATGTGTGCGTCCTTCGGCAAAGGAAAAGGGCAATAAAGTTTAAGAAGCGCCGACAAACAGGCACAAAACAGCCAGTCGTACACAAAAGATGCAGTGTTACAAACAAAGAACTCGCTTGAATAGCTCTATTGTATGATTGGTGCGGGCCGCTAAAAGGCACACGAAGCTTGCCGCCTGTAACCCATCAAACCGGCCCAATATTACAGGCGAGAATACATATAAGATGAGCAAACCATAACAATATTGAGTAAATAAATTACATTTAATTTCTATGAAAACATAAAAGTTATCAGCAAGAATAAACAAGCACCTTCTTACTGAAAATCGACAATTAATTTCTTACAATATTAGGTAAAATTTCGCGTCACACCTTTCACCTTGTGACGGCACACTAGTGTGCCGCGGCACACCGGTTGCGGAACACTGCTCTAGCCCACGATGAAATAGATTTAGCCAACATAAATATCCTAGATTATATATTTTTCAGAATTATTTAATGTGGAACAAGGATCACTTGTACAGGAACAGATAGAGAGAGAGAGAAAGAAATGGAGAAAGAATCAAAGAGATAGAGGATTGACAATAAAGATAAAATTAAAGATAGAAGAAAGAAAAACAAGAGAATGAGATTGAAACGGATAAATCGAGAAACAGAGGGGGAGAGAGAGAGAGAGAGAGAGAGAGAGAGAGAGAGAGAGAGAAATAAAGAAGCAAAGAAATAATAATAATAATTCCCTTTATTACATTATTACATTATATTACATATTGAATTTGCATTATCATATAATTTAGACAATTATCAACTATAAGCAACAAATATACAAGTATTACAGTTATTCAATACATGTAATAAGGGGGGAACCCCCGAAGTAAGCCCGGCTCCTCCCGCCTACATTCGAGGGTATGGTCTTATTGTCCTGGTTCCTAAAAATATACCAGGACGTCAGTTGCTCCGAATTTGACGGTTCCCCCGACTTTATTTCCTCTATTTATTACTATTTGCATTTTAAAATAGGTATAATAATAATAAATTGTAATGCTATACAAGGAATATATACATGATATAATTGATGTATACAATACTTTATGTGATATTATTTCTGTTCTGGGATCCAGAACAGAGGACATGAACCTCCTGAGTGACATTACATTACATGTACACATTTTTTTTATAAACCAATTGTAAATACAGGGTGTCCCACGAACGGCGCAACTGGGAATTAAGAGTGACGTTACTTTGTAACCGAAACCTGTACATACATAAGTCATACACCAAATGTTAGCCCTGTCCAAGTAGATATTTTTAAACATAGAAACAACAAACGGGGTGCAGTGTTGTTCATGCAGTGTTGCCAAATGTAAGTGAAAGTGTAAATTTATTTTTCCACAAAGCATGGAAAATTGCATGTCAAACATTCGTACGGAAATTTGGACGTCAATTTCCACCTTGGGTGGGTGGACTATTTCGCCATCTATAGTTCAGAGAAGAAAACCGATCGTTTTCGCGTATAGCCAATACTGAAATGCCTCGTAAAGGCGTACCGGTCCAAATGGCTGTTTTAAAAAAAATTATGAGGTACAGTGGCAACACTGTTGATGTTTGAAGGCAACAAAAGGTGTGTTTAGTGATGGTCTATGACATGGAAATACTGGAAACAGGAAAAAAAGAAAATGAAAATTTTCCTTTTTTCCTGTTTCCAGTATTTCCATGTCATAGACCATCACTAAATTTTCATTTTCTTTTTTTCCTGTTTCCAGTATTTCCATGTCATAGACCATCACTAAACACACCTTTTGTTGCCTTCAAACATCAACAGTGTTGCCACTGTACCTCATAATTTTTTTTAAAACAGCCATTTGGACCGGTACGCCTTTACGAGGCATTTCAGTATTGGCTATACGCGAAAACGATCGGTTTTCTTCTCTGAACTATAGATGGCGAAATAGTCCACCTACCCAAGGTGGAAATTGACGTCCAAATTTCCGTACGAATGTTTGACATGCAATTTTCCATGCTTTGTGGAAAAATAAAATTACACTTTCACTTACATTTGGCAACACTGCATGAACAACACTGCACCCCGTTTGTTGTTTCTATGTTTAAAAATATCTACTTGGACAGGGCTAACATTTGGTGTATGACTTATGTATGTACAGGTTTCGGTTACAAAGTAACGTCACTCTTAATTCCCAGTTGCGCCGTTCGTGGGACACCCTGTAGTGTGAATATAACATTTTCCATTATTGTACTGTTTCTAATTTCGACTCTAATGTTTACATGGTAGGACAGTATTAACAATATTAATAATATTATTTTTAACAACATCATGAAGAACATCTTCAATAACATTCTCGATAACGTTTCCCGGGCAGTGAGACAGGCATGCATAATCTCGGACTCGCAGTGGATTCCGTTCCGGGATTCCAGAGCGGTTTGATATACAAGATTATTTTCTTCATCAAACTCACCGAACCCAACTCTCAAGTCCTGAAAGCAAAGAAAGAAGAAAATAATAAATAGATTGATTGATTGATTGATTTAGTTTATTTTACTTCGCGTTTTGTGCCTCTTGGCTAATTTGCAAAGATGGGGATGAGTGATGAAATGATGAAATTGATGAATGGACATTCACAAACAACCAAGCCCGACCGGGATTCGAACCCGGGACCCTCGGCGTAAAATAATAAATAGAAAAAGAAACAGAAATAAAGAGAAAGAAAAGAGAGAAAGAGAGTCAAAGCGTAAAATATTAGCCATGGCAATCGAAACACAGATCACCTGAAATTATTTGGTCCACCCTTGAGCTCCCCCATGGAAATTCTTTGGTGAACTCACTGCAAGACAGGCTTGGACTTGAAAGTTCAGATAACATTTGTGAGATAGAGATCTGATCATCTACGTACTAGGGATGTATTTTATTATTCGAGTCCAGTGACCTTCTCAATCTAGGATTCGTTCCCCAAATTCCCAATCTAGTATTGTGAGAACAATCTCAAATCTTCTACTCGTTACAACGATCTTTAATCGAAGATTCACTACAATAGCTAATATATGGTGCTCCAATCACGAATATGGATTGGCAAAATAATCACGGATTTG